>NC_067117.1:41673851-41735904 GCF_021347895.1 Acanthochromis polyacanthus
GACTGCTCCACAAATTCCACCAGCATGTAAAGTGTGCTACCAGGGCAGATAACACACTGGACAAGGTCTACTCAAACATAAAACTGGGCTTCAGGGCTAAACAGCTACCACATTTGGGCCAGTCTGACCACATGTCTATTGCTCATCATACCAGCATACACCCCCTCAGAAAAAGTGCCCCAACCACATCCAGAACTGTTAAAACCTGGCCTGATAATTCCTCTTAACATCAGCAGGAGTGTTTGGAGTCAACAAACTGGGATGTTTTTGAACACCACAACCTGGAGCAGTAGACCACAGCTGTCCTGGGATGCATCAGATTCTGCACAGACCTCATCACCATGGACAAGCACATCCAGGTTTATCCCAACACCAAGCCTTGGATGACTAAAGAGGTGCAGAACCTGCTCTGGGAGAGGAACACTCTCTTCAGGTTGGCTCTGGTGCTGTACAGGACTGCCAGAGCCAACCTGGAGAAAGCATCAGAGAGGCCACCAAGGCTGCATGTAGAAGGAGGATCGAGGACTGCTTTCAGAGCAACAATTCCAGGAAGGTGTGGCAGGGCGTCCAGCACATCACCAACTACAGACCCAGCAGCCTGACATGGGGCACCATGGGGGCGCCTCATTAGCGGAAGAGCTCAACACCTTCTTTGTCCGCTTTGAGGTGCAGCCATCAGAGATGGATGTCCTACACTCACCAGCCCACAGCAGCCATGTCCTGATGTTGGACGAGCAGCAGGTGAGGCGGGTGTTGAGAGCCATGAACCCGAGGAAGGCCGTGGGTCCTGATGGCATCTCAGGACAGGTGCTGAGGGACTGTGCAGATCAGCTGGCTGGGGTCTTTACCACCATCTCAACCGGCCCCTATGCCAGGCTACTGTCCCTCCCTGCCTGAAGTCCTCCACTATCGTCCCCCTCCCTAAGAAACACCATTAGTGGATGAACAGCTATCGCCTGGTGACACTTACACCCATAGCTATGAAGTGCTTTGAAAAACTGGTCTGGGCTCACATCAGTTCCTGTCTCCCCTCTCTGTTTGACCCTCACCAGTTTGTCTATCGAGCTAACAGGTCCCTGGAGGATGCTGTACCTACAGCTCTCCTCTCTGCTCTGTACCACCTGGAGCAGCAGGGGAGCTACACCCAGCTGCTCTTTGTGGACTTTAACTCTTCATTTAACACCATCCTCCCCAGCAGACTGGTAGCTGAATTGTCAGGCCTGGGAGTGTCTCTCTCGATCTGCCTCTGGATTTTGGATTTCCTGATGGACTGCTCCCAGAGGGTGAAAGTGTTCCCCCACCTCTCCTCGGCCATCAGCCTCAGCACCGGCTCCCCCCAGGACTGTATGCCGAGCCCCCTGCTATTCACCCTTTTACTCACGATTGTGCTCCCCTCCACCACAGTAACAGCATCTTGAAATTTACAGATGGCACATGTGGTGGGGCTATCTCTGGGGAGATGAGACTGCACCTCCGGGATCAGGTGAGTCGACTGTCAGTGTGGTGTCAACAGGACAACCCGATCCTGAAACACAACCAAAACAAAGGAGAAAACAAAGGCATTATTGTGGACTATAGAAGGAAGAACACTGACATTCATCCACTGTCATCCATGGCACTCTGTGCAGAGGGTTTCCTGAAATTGGCTCTTTTGATGTGCACATTAAGGACAACCTGACCTGGACTGCAAACACAGCAACCACTCTGAAGAAAGCACAGCAGAGATTGCACTTCCTGAGGGTCCTCAGGAGCAACAACCTGCCGAAAGAGACTGCTGGTGGGCCTTCTATCGCCTGCTTCCATAGAGAGCATTTCCTGGACCTACTGCGTTGCAATGGCGATTTTAGGGGAGGCCTGGGGTGGCCGGGGGCCACCCCTGAAATCTCATTGGCCACCCCTGCGGCCACCCCAGATCTGATAGGTAGTTGGTCACATGGCGTAACGGAGCGGGGTACGCATGGGACATGTCCCCCGCACTTTCCACATCTGTCCCCTCTGTCCCCCGCACTTTGTTCAGCCGTTACAACAGCTAAACCCGTTATTAAGCATCCAGTAACGTGTTTTCCGAGCCGGTCTTTGAATGCACCATGAGCGCATGCTAACGCAGGTGTTCCACAGGAGACGTGTGCTGTGCTGAAGCAGTGCTGAACGTGCGTCCTGGAGTAATGTTAGCAAACCAGCCAGAGCCAGCAAGAAGCAAAAAACTTTACACAGTTCTTTCCAAACAAACCGTGTAAGTGTGTGTGACCTTGTTGGATGCAAACAATGTTAGACTTGTTAGCTCAATGATTGACAAGGTAAACGTGGCAATATATCAATATGGTTTAAGCTAGTTAATAATTAAATGTGGTTGCCTCTGTTATATTACTTGCTAATTAGTTATTCTTGGAATAAACCCAGTCCTCTTCATTTCTGGGCAGATGAATGTGCTCACAATTGCTCTCCATGTATTAAGTCTTTGGTCCCAAAAGAGGAGAGTCAGGGAGGAGAAAAGAATAGGCTATCTATGGTATAAATTTACAACTATTTTTTACTCCTTCTCTTCTAATTCTATCTCAGAATTTTGATTTCAGATTTTTTAATGATTATTTCCATAACAAAGAGCAGAGTCAGGCAGGAGATGGACCAGAGGCCAGCAGTAATGTTGACCATGCAGGGTCTGCAGAGATGAAAAAAATATGTATCTATGGGTTAAAGTGATTTTGAGGTTAAATTCTACTGCAATTTTTACTCTTCCTAATGCTATTTCAGAATTTTTCTTACCACATTTTTTATGTTTATTGCCATAACAGAAAGAGCAGAGTCAGGGAGGAGATGGATCAGAGGCCAGCAGCAGGGACAAGGATGTAGGGTCTTTACAGGTAAGGAGAGATTATAACGTCCTGAAAATAAGATATCTATTGCAGGGAGAAACCAGGCAGTACTGATCATTTCATGTTCAGTGTTTGGCACCTTTGGCTACTCGTCCAGTTCAAGGGACATTGTTGTCAACTCAACTAGAGTTTGGCCACTAAAACTTTAGATTTTATAGTTTAAAGTTTTATACTTTATAGTTTAAAGAACTAGCCTAGTTGGTCCCCTGGTATTGCACTGTGGTTGTTAGGGATTATGTGGTTCTTTAGCCACTAAGGACGGTGCAATTAAATGTAAGAGAATGATAAATCGCTCTGAAAAATTTGTCCCGCTCACTTCTGAGATGGTGGTTACGCCCATGGTTGGTCAAGTTCGTCAACACGAGAAACAAGAGAAATTCTGTCAATCAATGATAGAAACGTCACACGTGCAGCTACTACACAAGGTGCTCGGATATTTTTTTACAATGCTGGTTTTGCCACTCAACACTTAGATGCCGGACTTCTGTTCAGCCTATGGATGCTCTAATGAGAGCTGTAAGGAAACAAGAGCTCATGGAATTACTTTTCACATGTAAGATGTATGTAAGGAATAATATATTGTTAGCAGGTTGTCATAGCTAGAGTGAAATAAACGCCGACAAGACGGATAGAACCCCATCAGCTCCGTGTCTGGCTTCTACCCATGATCTAACAGCTCTCTACATCATACTGTGTATTACACAGCTGCTTACCGGTGAAATAACTAATCTGAGACAATTTTTTGTTTAAAATTCGATGTTATGAATCTAGCGTTCCTAGCAACTTACTGCAGTAATTGGTACAAGATGGCGCTTCAGTTAGTAAAGCAACAATACAGGTGACACAGCTGATGAGCTGATGACTGATAATGTTATTCTACAGGATGAGTTGAGAGCAGTTGAGTTTTGCTAATCTAATCTAATTTGTGAAGAGATGAGGACTTTAATCCAAGGAAATGGCTCTTAGAAAATTTGTACCCTATCCTGAACATATTTTACTGATTTAGAGTAGTTAAAATAACCAGATATAATTGCGGACTGTAATAATGGGAAATGGAATTTAAAAATAAACCAGAATAGACACCTTTATTCAACACTTATGAGACAGGAAATCATGGGAGAAAGAGGGGATGTCACATGCAGCAAAGTACTGGGATTTGAACTGTGGTCGGCTGCGTACATGACATTAAACTCCGCTATGCCATAGCCACCCCACACTAGCTTTGTGTCCCATCAAGGCCACCCCGGCAAAAAAGTCCTGGATACGCCACTGACTGCATGTGTGTTTGGTTTGCCAGCTGCACAATAGCAGACAGGAAGTCTCTCCAGAGGCTCATCAATATGGCCCAGAAAATCACCAGTTATCCTCTGCCCTCCCTCGATGAACTGTACAGCTCTCGCTGCCTCAGAAAGGCACAAAATATAATCAGAAACCCCTCACACCCTGGACACTACCTGTTTGAACTTCTGCCGTCAGGCAGACGTTACAGAGCATTGGAAAAAGAAAATAAACAGACTCAGAAAGAGTTTCTATGCAAATGCCATTTATGTACTGAACTCAGGACACATTAAATAACTCGAGTCTTTAGCGGGTTTTATTGGTGGTATGAATGTTTTTTAGGAATGTTTTTATATTGATAGTCTGACATGATTTTTTGGTTGATTTTGTTATGTTATGTATTTTATTTTATTTATTTTATTATGTACTTTAAGGACTGCACCTTCAATTTCGTGGTTCTCATCCAATGACAATAAAAACATTCTGACATTCTGATAGGTCAAATTCCAATATTATGTATTAGAGTACTTTCACACTGAAAAATTCCACCCTTTAATCTGATGTAATCTGATATTCAGTGCAGCACGGACTTTACTCTTGTCTGGACTCACTGTACACAGCAGATACTTTTTCAAATACTCTTTAAATGTCTTATCTCGTAGCCCGTACACTATTGGACTGATCAGCCTGGGGAGAATCTGGATGATGATATAGCAAACAAAGAGTACTTGCACATAATGCTGAGGGAACCAGGACACCAAACCCTTTCTGATCTCATGAGCCATGTAGGTTAACATACACAGCAGCAGCTGAAAGCCGTGAAGCAGGATCGTGTTCCTGGCCTTCTTTGTGTCTCCTCCTGCTGGCTTTGCTGTTTTAGCTGATTTGGCAGCAAAGAAGATCCTGAAGTAGATGAAGAAGAGGGTGAGCCAAACACCAATCAGGCACACTGTATAAGAAACGTCCCTCTTTTTAAGACTTACTGGGTGTCGGAAGAGGTTATTCCTTTCGCAAAATATTGTGGAATGAAATAAGCGTACAGGCTCTGTTGCCAGAGTGATAAAGACGTCTGGCAGAGCTGTGACTGCAGCCATAACCCAAATCCACCCTATCAGGACATATGTACTTCTGATGGTGCAGAGCTCAGCATGTCGCAGTGGGAAACAAATAGCAATGTAGCACTCAACTGCCATGGCGGCTAAATTTAATGGAGTGTTGAAGGTAGTGAAGACAGCAAAGGTAATAATAAGGCAGCAGATGGAAGCGTGGATTTTGTAGAAGACATAACTAAAGACAAACAGACTGATTGTTGTAGTGAGCTGGATCATGTCGTTTACCACCATGTGGATGAACAGGATGTAACGAGGATTCACATAAAATACCTGAAAGAGAGCAGAAACAGCTCGTCTTTCCATCTGTTCCTTCTTACTGCTGATAGTGCAATAATTTGGGTGCAACAACAAACACTGACCTGGTGTTTTCTAAAGGTGTGAATCAGCGTGCCGTTGATATAACTGATTGTAAGACCAAGAGCCACAACGATCACATTTTTGATCACAGCCGTGCTTGATGAGTCTCGATAGGTCAGACTGGTCGACACATTGGAATCAGGAGCCGAGGAATTCATGGAGATGATTGATTCTGATGCAGAACAGAGAATATATATGAATAACTTATATACACTATCAGTCATTTTTTATTTATTTGTATTATTTTCGACATTGTACATTAATCCCGAAGATTAGCACTTTATAGTTTTGATATCTTCAGTATTAATCTACAATGTAGAAAATAATTAAATAAAAACTACTGAATGAGAAGGTGTGTCCAAACTTTTGACTGCTAGTGTACATATATACTACCATTCAAAAGTTTGGGGTCACTCAGACAATTTCATGTTCTCCATGAAAACTTCCACTTTTATCCATGTGCTAACATAACTGCACAAGGGTTTTCTAATCATCAATGAGCCTTTCAACACCATTAGCTAACACAATGTAGCATTAGAACACAGGAGTGATGGTTGCTGGAAATGTTCCTCTGTACCCCTATGGAGATATTCCATTAAAAATCAGCAGCTAGAACAGGCATTTACCACATTAACAATGTCTACACTGGATTTATCATTCATTTAATGGTATCATCATTAGAAAAAAAAATGCTTTTCTTTCAAAAATAAGGACATTTCTAAGTGACCTCAAACTTTTGAACGGCGGTGTTTGTACAGGGTGTCCCAAAAACATGTATACAGCTTTTAGCAGCTGATAACTAACTAACCTCACACCATTAGACTTTTTTTATGGTGATGCCTAAAAGACAAAGTTTACGCAATGAGACCTGCAACAGTCACTGAACTGAGAGCAGCCATTGAACGTGAATGCATGCAGATACCAAAGGAACTGTTTCATGATGTGTGCTATTCCATCGCTTCACGTTGTCGGCAGTGTCTGGACCAGAACAGACATCAGTGTGAGAACAGGTGGTGACAAAACAATAGAATGATGTTTGTAAATTGTTTTACATGTTGAAAATTAAACGAATTATAATAAACACCGAGTTTACATTTATTTAAAGTGTGTATACATTTTTTTTTGGGACACCCTGTATGTATATGTAGTATACAACATGTACAGACAGTCAAGTGAAATCATTTATCTATCCTAAAAGTACTTTTGCAGTGATCTTATCTTTCACAGTCTTTTTGAAAAGCTTTGCTATAGCAGCAGTCCCTGTTTTTGTCTATGGTACATAACTGAGACTGTCACACTCTACTACCAAACAAATGGCTTATGTGACAAAAACAGAACATTCTTCTTATAAGTTTATTTTATTGTTATTCAAGTTCAAAAGTAGATTAAAAATGTATTACATATTTTAAAATTTAATTTGAAAAGTTTGATTCAGCTAAATTGAATCCAAAATTAAAAAATTCTAGAAATAGTGCATCCATGTAATACTGGATAAAGGATTACAGCAAGTTTAAGACGAGTAATTTAGTTCTCACACACGCGGTGGCTCGTTGAATTGTTTTAGAGGTGCCTAATTGAGGTTCTGATCACACTTACAGAAAGAAGCAATACATGCACATAAAAGGGACAAGATAATAGTACAGTAATATATTGTGACAGTAGAGAGGGATGAATTAGAAGGATAGAAAACTTGCCTACCTCAGATTGTACACTTCAATATTAACTTCTGCCAGTCACATGAGTGTGAATTGTGTGTGAGTGTATTTTTGTAAACTGGTATTGCATTGCCCCTCCTTGATTTCCATCTGTGGGCCAAACGGGGCAAAACAACATGGGACAAAAACAAATGAATTGTGATTTCAATAGATTATCTCTCATGCATGCATTCAATAAAAATAAATCATTGGTTTTTATGATCTAAATTTGCAGTAAAATGTTGCAAATAATACAAGAACTGCATGTTCTGCAAAACTTTTATGAATACACATATTTGTAAAATGAAGAATTTTTTTTAATTTTTTAAAAAGAACTGCCACTACCAGACGCTCTAACTAATGTATGCAGTTTGAGCACATTCAGAAACTGAAAGCTACTCATTTGTGCAACCAGTGAGTTAACACCAGATTATCAGTCAGTCATGTTTATTCAATTTTTGAAATTTTACACACATTTTGAGTTGGTGTTCAAGAAGTAGAAACTTTGGCATTGATGGCTTCATTCATGTTGCTTAGAATAAACATGTTGCTGCTCAAAATGTGGGACCTGCTAACAGAAAGTGAAAAGAATTTCTGCTCCGTACCATGTGGATGCTTCTAACTTTGTCCACCTTTATCATGCACAAAAACATCACTGTAACACAGTGATGAAACAGAAACTCAAAATCATACTATAGACTATAGAGGGCCTTTTCTGACCTTCTATCTTGTGTGTTTGTGATTATTTTGAGACTCTCCCTGTGGCAGGCCGCATGTTTGACACCCTGTAAACTGGTCTGCAGAGCTGATTAAGAACGTCTGAAAGACACGAGAAGTGTCACCATTAGCTATAGTCATGGAAAAAATGATTAGACCATCCTTGTTTTCTTCAATTTCTTGTTCATTTTAATGGCTGGTACCACTAAAGGTTTATTACCTGAAGAGTAACAATGAACACAACCAAAAAGGCAGCTGATTCCATCAAACTTTATGTCCTGTCTGACATGCTTCAGTTTCATTCTATTCCAGGGTATATAAGAGGACATTTCATTTCATAAGCAGCACTGCACATGTAAAGGTCTAGAATGGTTTCCTGCTGACATTCAAGTCGTAGCACAACTCAGAAGTTGTCAGCTCTCACATAACGCCTAAAACTAAAGAATTATGTGAAGACACAAAGACAGCCATCTTGGTACTGCTGGAAATTGGTCTGAGTGAGAGACAGGTAGCCAAAAAACTGAAGATCTCCAAGACAATCGTTCATTACACCAAGAAAAAACAAGCTGAGCATGGTTTTACCAAACTGCTAGTGTTGAAGAATGGTAAATGAACTGGTGAAAAAATGGTGAATTAAAATTAAAATTAAACTGCTACACTGCAGTAAGGAAAGAATTAAAACTGTGCCACAGCTCGAATTAAAACTGCGCCACAGCTCGAATTAAAACTGCGCCACAGCTCGAATTAAAACTGTGCCACAGCTCGAATTAAAACTGTGCCACAGCTCAAGTTTCAGAACTAGAGATAAAACTGTTAAATTAGAAGTAAAGTGTTACATAGTAGTGACCCAGCAGAATTCTGTGAGAATGATCAGGTTGATTATCTGGATGTCAGAGGGCAGTCTGCCAAAGCACATGGTGCTTACCGACAAAAACTGGTAAAAACTGGTTTTAGCTGGCTGTAACAGTGTGTCAGGCGAGGTCATGTCGGGGGGGGGGGGGGGGGGGGGGTTGTTACATGTATTTGCTGAAGTGTAAAGAGTAAAAGAACTGATCTGTTGAGGTTCCTCGTGGTAATTAAAGGCTCTGATTGGTTGGGCAGTGAGACAGTGGGAGGGATTTGGCACACCACCTGGTGGATCTGATCAACTTTTGATTTTTGTAGGAAAGCATCAGGAAATCAGATACTATTAATAACAGAATAAATGATGTAATGGTGTCAGACAAGTCCCAACTTGTCCCAAAAAAGAAGGATGGACCTGGGGCGTGGAACCCCAGAGCCAAAATGTATAAAAGACAGGCCATCAGAAGGCATAGTCAGATTTACCCCGGGGTATCTCTGAGTGTTTTGATCTGTGCACAAAATAAACACTTTATTTTTTTAATCTGAAGACGGCTTCAAGACTCTTCTCTGTTTTTTTCCTTGGTGAGACTACTACAACTATTATTTTTAACTGAGTATATTTTTCATTGATTTGGAACCTAAAATTGTGACAATAGATATAATTTGAGAAGATTCGGGATACACTACACTAGCTGGTCAGGAAACATCTTTCTACCCACCAGATGACCGTCACTCATCTGTTCCTGTGTCAGAAATCAGCATCAGATCTCCAGGGACCTTAAAAATGAGTGGACACTGTGGATAAATCTGACTTGTTTGGCAAGGACAGTTGGAAAGCAACTTGTTGAAGCTGGTCTGAAGTCACACAGGGCAGGAAGAAGCCCTTCATCAAGGAAAGGCAGAGGAAAGCCCGGTTACTCTTTGCTGGGATCACAAGGATTGGACTGTTGATGATTGGGCTAAGGTTCTCTTCAGGGATGAATCCAGTTTTCAGTTGATGTTCACTCCAGACAACTTACTGGTTAGGAGGAAGCCTGGAGAAGCTACAAACCAGACTGTCTGCCCCTACAGTAAAACATGGGGGTGGATCAGTGACCATCTGGGGTAGTTTCAGTCTGGGTGGAACATGGCCAATGAACCAGGTCATGAACAGGACTACTCTTGAAAACAGCCTTCTTCCATCAGCTGGAAAACTCTTTCCTGCCTCCAATGACTGGATTTTCCAAAAAGACAAGGTCAGTTAAAGCCTGGATGGAGAACCAGAACATTGGAACCATGCCTTGGCTGCTCAATCACCAGATCTAAATCCAACTGAAAACCTGTGAGAAACCATCAAACACTAAATGGAGAACCACAAACTCCAAAAACAAAGCAGATTAGTTAGAATTAGTGCAACAGGAATGGTCTGCTGTGATCAGAAGCTGGTAGAGAGCATGCCAAGACGCATGGCTGCAGTCATCAGAAACAATGGTTATGAATCAGTACTAACTCCTGTGTGGATCATGGGATTAAAACAGACAGAAAAGAAAACATGGAATCCTAAAAGCTGTTTTTGGCAGAACAATGCCATAGCTACTGATGGAAGAACTGAAGTGACTATAATTATTATCAAGAGAAACATAGAAAATGTCTGATATCAGCTCTGAAGTTAAATTCATGAGATATTTTTGTTGTTATCATTATATTTGTCCAAAGCAATGTACCTTTAGTTGTACCAGGCATTAAAATGAACAAGAAATTAAAGAAAATATGGGTGGTCTAATCATTTAATCCATGACGTACATTGTAATAAATTATTCTATAAATTCCAGTCATTTCACCAAAATTCAGTCAAATGCTATTTAAACAAGAATGGCCATTAACAGCAGGTTTCCATAAAAACTGATGGTGTGAATGCTGTATTTTTGTTTTTAGAATAACAGTCAGCCACATGCAACAGCTGACAGTTATCCTTCCTCCTGAAAAATATAAACCTAAACGGCAAATGTGTTGCTGAGTTTATGAGCTAGCTTTAATTCATGCTAACTTGACATCATCCTGGCAAGCATCAAGTCGTACACAAGGACGCATTTTCACATTTTAGAATTTGATTTTATTTCTGGCTCATACAGATGAAGGACACATTGTTATTTATGGTTTGTGTCTGCAGTTAAGAAAACTTTGGAATTCAATTTAAAACAATAAAATGTTGTAATTAGCAGTTAATTACAGTTATGATTAATTAAAGTGGCAACACTATGTAAATACAACATTTTACCTGAAAGTCTAGATACAATATTAAATGGTAAACTTCAGATTCCACTCTAGACTATTAATTACAATAAATTTATTGATTACACAGTAATTAACTGTTTTTAACCGTATTTTGCTTTAATTTTACAATTTTATGATTGACTAAGCTTTTCATTCTACAGTACAGTTCAGTAATACAGTCAGCTGTTTAAATCAATGTCACTGATAAGGCTGTAAAATAACATACAGTAATTACAACAAAATGTGAATTCACAAGAAATTTGTCACTTTATTCTGTCAGGAAAATTCTTCAGAGGAGTCCAAATTCTTCTCCAAATTAATACTCAGAGTCGTGTCTCAAGTCAAAGTGAATGTTTTACTGGCACAAAGAATCAGTCTGCACAGAACACAGTCTGGGCAAGTGACTGGCAATATGAAGAAACAGTTTGGCTTTTCTACAGGCACAGACACACGTTACATTACCATGAGTTAGAGGACGTTTGTGGTATGATCAGTAACTAACAAAGTTAATCATGTAAATTTACTGAGTACATTGGGTTCAGTGAGGTCACAGTCACAAAATTATGCAGTTGTTTGAAATCAGAAATAGCATTTACTCATTACATTATCATAATTTCATAATATATTCATACTAATAAAGACCTGTGGGTTATAAATAATTAGTAAATAATAATACACCTCGTGTCTGGTTTCTCCACGTAGTTTAGTCTCGCTAGAAATCTGTGAATTTGGATCTAAATTGAACCACTCTAACCTGTATTAAAGCTGTGGTGGGGGAAAAAATCTATTAGATGCTTTTATTTTTATTTTTGTGAACATTGCAATAGCTTGTCTTACAGCACAGCTGCTGTGTCCGGCAGGTTGGAGAAGCTGTGGTTATTATTCAGATACGTCCAGCTCTACGATGATGTGAACCTACGGTGCTTCTGTGGCCGTTATGTTACCAATGCACCACCAGAGTTCAGGAATAAAGTAACTTATAGACAATGACCAGCCGTCACTGTGTTTTACAACCCCTTAGAGCAAATGTGCCACAGCTACAAGTGTAACAACCCAAACCATAGTGACAGCTATGCTACCACAACACCTCATAATCTATAGTCCATGTCAGTGACGGCAGGTCAGAATATTTTTTCTAACTCTCCTGAAGGCAAACTGACTCTTGCTGTCATAACTGGTGGCAGTGTACTACATAATATATAACACAAACTACTGTATATTATGATAAAGTTCAGCCTTTCTTGATGGGTCAGTGGAAACACAAAAGTTAATGGGAAGTAACAAAAATATTTTTGCAAAAGGAGTCCAGAAATAAGCTGCCACCTCCATACATTACAGTTCAAGGACAGACACACTTAGTACTGTGCTGTGATTAACCACTGACCCCATTTTACATTGTTTATGGTTGTGAAGCTCCTGGATTCTGAGGTCTTCTTTGACCTTTTTCAACACTTCCAGTCAAAAGTTTGGGGTCACTCAGACAATGTCATGTTTTCCATGAAAACTGAGCCTGAACTAATAATGTGTAGTGTATAGCTGACCAAAAACTTGACCAAATCTAAGGTTAGAATCAAGACATTTCAGGGTGGATAAGCAGGTGTCCCATATGTCAGGGCTACATTCCTGGAGCATGGCTTGGGTTTTGGTTCATGGTGATGTGCTGCATGTCGTCCCTTCACTCTCCTCCCTCCTTCTGTGTCTCTCTAAAGCTCTAAAAAAATAAATTAAATAATCATTAGAAAATAAAACATGAGTTTTTTTTTTATCACATCCCTTTATTCTAAATATCTAAATTTCTTCTAAAAATAACCATTTGCACCAGATCCAACAGTCACATGGACTGTTTGGATGAACTGCATCTGACCACATGTACAGAGAGCAGAGGTAAGTGTGGAAACAAATTACAGAGAGTGAAAAAAAAAAGACAGACAGTCAACACAACAGATGCTGCATGATTCAAAAACTGCATCAAATGGAGCCAGCTGTTGGAAGAAACATTCAGCATGAAATATACTTCTGGAGTGGATGTATGAGTGCACAGTGTGTAGAGGCTGTAAAAATGTACGTCTTAAACATCTGTGGGCACTAATAGGATGTTAAGAATGGGAAAAATGTTTTTCGACTGATTTATGGCATCATGACTCTTTTACATTGCACAATAAACATGTCTGAGTTCCAGTCATTTCCACAGAGTTACAGGACTTTATGCTGAAGTGAAAAATGAGCCCACAGTGAGAACGTGAGAAAAAAAATCGATGAAAGCGCTTGTAGCTCAGAGGTTTAAGACGTCTTCGGTGCTGTCTTTGAATGGCTGTTAAATGTACACAGATACCTTTTCAAATACTTTTTGAAGTGCTTGTCGCGTAGCCCATAGATGATGGGATTTGCAAAGCGTGGAAGAATTTGGTGTATGATAAAATTAAAAAAGTATATGTACCGTGTCCCTTTAGGGAAGGAGTACGTGAGAACCCGAGTCAACATTGGCTGCACATAGACCGTCATGCACAACACAAGCTGAAATCCGTGGAGCACGATGGTGTTTCTTGCCTTTTTAGCATCTGCATTAACAGTTTTGGCCACAAACAAAATTCTAAAGTAACAGTAGAACAGCGAGAGCCAAACCACCACCAGTAACAGGATGTAAGACACGTCCCTCTTGGATTTACTGTAGCTGCTCCTGAATGTAGTGTCCCTGATGCAGAACACTCTGGTGTGAAAGAACTCCATCTGTTCAGTGGCAAACATTAAGAAGACATCTGGCAGGACAGAAGCAGAACTTATAGCCCAGATTATGCCAATTACAATATATGTTCTTTTGACAGTGCATATGTAGTCGTAGCGGAGGGGCATGCAGACAGAAATGCAGCACTCTGCTGCCATAAAAGCGAGGTTCAGAGGAGTGTTATTTGTGGTGATGATGGCTGGCAGGATGACCAGCAAACAGACGGTGACAACAATGGTGCCGAAGGCGTAGGAACAGATGAAAAGGGTAATGCTGGTGGTCAGCTGGATCATGTTGTTCAGCACTAGGTGGACGAAAAGGATGTAGCGAGGGTTCTGCTTGAAGATCTGAAGAGAACGCCAGAATTGGGGGGTTAGATGACAATAAATGACACATCTTTACCTGCATTCAGAGAACTATCATAGACCTAGTAATGACCATTATCCCTCTTTGTTTCCTGCAGTGACCTCAACATCTGTTGTACAATTAGTCATATGTTAGTTTTTAAAATCTTAAACCACAGTAATAGTGCCATGAAAAACACATCCAGAATTACATATGAAAGGAAGAAAGTGGTAGTTCCAATATCAGTGTTGTTTCACGTTTTTTTCTTATTTTCATTTATTTTATGATAAAAAAAATGTAAATAACAGAGCCAATTTTAGCATTTGAACCAGCAGAGGTTGTGTTACAGAATCAGAGTAACACTTTATCAGTTTGTAATTTCACATACTAGTCTTTAATGATTTAACAGTTATTATGCTGACTAGAATTTGACCACAGTTGTGAACTCTATAGAACCAAGGTTAGGAACAGTAGATACGAAAGAAGCATCACACATATTCTGCACTAATATCTGCTTCACACACATCATGCCTGGTGAACGTGCAGATCATGGCGGCGCTGATGTAGTTGATGGTGATGCCCAGGACCACAACGGTCACGTTCATGCTGACAGCTTGAACAAAGTCCCGATGATTCCAGACCTTTGTCACATTTCTGTCCCCAGGAGTAAAATTCATGCCAGCATCTGATGAACACATGTCAAAGGCAGCAAACAGAGAAAATATAACAAAATGCAGCAAATATCATATAAAAAACACTTTGCTTGCATGTTGTGTTTTTTTCAATAGAGCAGCTGAATACTGACCGATCTGATGTGGAGCTGAATCTGCCTCTGTGTGACTGTACTGATGTGAGCAGAGGACTTCTCATCTTATAGTCCCACTATGTGTGTGTGTGTGTGTGTGTCTTGCTATCATTGTGGGGACATACCATTGACTCCCATTCATATCTAACTCCTAACCCTAACCCTAACCCTAACCAAACCCTAACCCTAACTAAAACAATGGCTAACCCTAAAGAAACGTTTTTGCACTTTTACTTTTTTCAGTAACAACAACATGGCCAAGAAAACACTGTTTAAACTTGTGGGGACCGAAATGAGGTCCCCACAAGTGACATAGTTTTCGGTTTTCCTACAGTTGTGGGGACATTTGGTCCCCACAATATCGCAAAAACATGGGCACACACACACACTCACACACACACACACGTACGTGTGTGTGTGTGTGTGAGTGTGTGTGTTCTCAAGTCAACAAACACATTTTTCAGGTATATATTTTTAATAAATCAAAAATCCTTAGGAAAGTGATTTAGTGCAGAAATATTTGATTGAGAATTACAAATAAGCAACACTGCCTACTATGCTTACATTTATTTATTTATTTATTTTACAGATGTAGGAACATATTTGAAAGAAATACCAAGGCATTAACAGGATGTCAGTGTTAGCTCCTCTTATGCAGACTTGATCATGGTTCTGGTAGCCTTGGCAGAGTAAGGTGCAGGACATCTCCAAGTGCACCAGTAGAGGCCTGAAGCCCAGCCGATGTGTTGACCGGTGGGGTGGTAGTCGCCATTTCGGTTGGCAGAGCCACCCTTTCTGTCCCACCAGCCACCACCACCTTCTGAAGAGGAACAGTCACTATCATGTCACCCACGGTACATGGGGAGCACCCATCGTTTTCACAGTCAGTGGTGCTGAAGCCATTGCCATTCTGGTCAATACTTTGATGAATGCCACAGATGGCGTCACCTTTGGACAGAGGTGGAAACAAAGAAAGTTTTAGAATTCAGAGTTTTGCTATCGTTTTCATATTTACATCTGTCATGTGAAGCACAAATGAGAAATCTATCAGTCTCTTGCTGCTCTACATTTGAGGTTGGATTTGAAGCTGCTGGATTGCTTTGCAGTGCATAAAAGGAAGAGGGTGCTGTTGTTCCTGAGAAAAACACAGATACATACAAGTCTGTACTGACCAATGGTGGTGGTTCTAACATTACTGACAGAGCAAAGATCTTCCAGAGAAAACCAGCATTATCACTGGGGCCTGATAAAAGCAGCTTGGCCTTTTATAAAAATATGTTTCAACAAGTAACAGCAAATCTCCATCATATCAAGACTTAAAGTTGATTTGATAATGATACTGTGATGTTTCGAATTTCTGCACTGAACAGCTTTAATTTACATTTATGGAAACAATAAGTACAATTAAAAGTGAAAACAGACTGGTTTTAAAAGTATAGATCCAATGCATAGACACAGACTAACATTAGTGTGTGTATTAAAAGCAAAGGAAAAAGTAATATTTAAAAGAAAACTTCAGTACCTGCGTTTCCACTGTACGTCTCATCTTGCAGTTTTAAATCTGCTTTCTCATTTCCAGTCAGAAGTTCTTGTACTCTGCGAAAGCAGTCCCACCTTCATGGTCCCACAGATCCACCCTCATTGTCCACATTTTGGATTTGTTCTTAGAAAGAAAACCAAGCCAGTGGTCCTCTAAAGGAATCAACAGAGCACAAAGAAAAGGACTGACTTTTTTCTGACATCTCTGCACAGTCTGCACCAATCAACAGAAATAAATCAATTCATTCTTCAGTCCATTAAGCTATTTGATAGATATTTTAAAACTCAAAACACCTTTCCAAGCCTTTTTGGGGTAGTGCTTAACAAACTAATCCAGTTTCTCTCTTTTATAGTTACACACACAGCAGTTATCAGGGTATTTACTCATGGTCAGGGCTCCAAAACTGTTTGTGTGTGCATGGGTGGCTGTTTTAGGTTTTTATTGTCGTCTGTGCTGTTTTTCTAGGTGTTGTTGGTCCTTTGACTACTTTCACTTAAAAGCCCAACCAGTGACAGGAGTTGAAAATTAGCTCAGTGCGATACACTCTATATGTAATGCATCAGTCCTATGATAATTGCATGGTCCCTGATCAAATAAATGAATGAATAAATAAATTAAATGCTAAAAATTAAATATATTTTACCAAGGTAAAGTGAAATATGTGCAGTTTATGAGAATATCAGTGTTATATCTGCTTATGGATGTTAATGCCTGTCTCTGTGTTTCTATCAGGAGGTAATGAGATCAGAGATTTCACCGTGGAAGTCACAGAGATAATCTACCTTTGTGTGTTTAGCTTTTATTTTCATGTAATGTTTTTGTATAAAATAAATATAAATCTGCCTCCAGAGTTGTCCTTGTGTTTCACCTCTTTCCAACCTTTCAGATTGTGCTGTTTGAGATCCAGATTCCACAAAGGCCATTGCAGATGATTCCGTTATTATTTTACCTGATAATGACACAATTTGTCCAAATGCAAGTCTTAACAACCATGTTAAGATATTGTAATAAGTACTATTGGGGCAAATTAAACCTTTAAAATCTTAGGTAGGATATCAAGTAATACTTTGTGTGGAATAGTCAGTGTGGTGCTGAAAGTGCAGCCTCTGGCTCTGTAGACAAACTTACTGGGGCCAAAAAAGTGGAATACTCCTAATTTATAGTAGCAGAAGTAAAGTATGTTCAGTGTTGGGCAAGCTACTTGGAAACTATAATGAGCTAAGCTACCAGCTACTCCATGATAAATCAAGCTTTACTACACTGAAGCTATGACCCACAGAAATGTAGCAAGCTAAGCTACAGCAATATGGCCAAAGTAGCTTAATACATTCAAGTTACCTTTTTTCTTACCAAAAAATTTCAGGGACTAATGAAGCCAGTCAAACGGAGACAAGAAAATGCTGACTTGTTTATTATTAAACCATCATTTTTGTTCTCAGTGCTCCAAACTTAGTAAGTTGATACACTGAGGAATATGTGGAGCTATATTTAAAATGAATCAACCTTTTTACATTAGAAATCATTGTTTTGATTTTCTTTTTAGTTTGTATTGCAGACATAATGTATCTGATAATTAAGTTGCAGTAGCTTATATTAACACACCACTTACATTGGAGGGTATAACAGGTTACATTTGATATCATTTCCATATAAAGTAAGCAATATTATAGTAAGACAATTTTATACATAATTTGGGTATTCACGTTGGGTATTAAATCAAGTTTTATTTCTTAAGTCTAATATTGATGTAAAATCATTCAATGCTTTCCCAAAGTGCTGTATCCACTACTACTTAACTCAATTTTGGTCTTGAGTGTAAGATTAAGATATTTAATCATTTATGCCATCACTTTTGTTACCCTTTCTGTTATTTTTTTTTTCAGCCATTTGCTCATTAGTGTTAACAGTAATACTGAAGAAGACAGATTTTGGTTTTACTGTTACCTCGTTTTCTCCCATACCTCTTCCCTCCTATATGTATCAGTTTAATTATTTAATCCCCCAATTTACACATATTCACACACTGCCACCACAACCTTACACTTAATTTAATTAATTTACTGCCACACGAATTTTAGATGTTGAAAAGTAGCTCGTTGTGTGTGCATCTTATACTGCGGTTGACATGTGGTGGTTAGCTAACTGCTGCTGGTTGTGCATATTCGGTAGTCACCTGTATATGGGTTCTCACATTTGTATTTGACGTCTTTGAAGTTGACAGAAACTTCGTCTTGGGCTGGCATAGTAGGCATCTGAAAACAACTTTTCTCCGTTTTTCACAAAACTCATAACTATTTAGGTAGGGCCACGGTGACTCTGACTACTTCTCTGCCATCTCTCAGTGAACTGAAGCGAGCGTCTGTGTGGATCCAGTGAGTCGCAGGAAGGGATTGTTGAATGACGACATCAACAGTTCGTCCGCTTCTATTGGTCGACACAGACATGTCGGCGTTTGGAGAGGATGTCACTATCTGATCCTTAAAAGTGTGAGATGAGACTGCAGCAGAGCAGAAAGCTCCGCTTCAAGCAGTTCAACATTAATCATTTGTAATGTAGCTTTTTGCGTTCGCTACCGCGCTACATGACCAAAAGATCAGCTAAGCTGTTGAAACGTTTTTTGATTTTGTAACCAACGACGCTATCACATCGTTAGAGGAAAATGTAGTTAAACTACTAACGACGCTATTTGTAGTGATGTTACTGCCCAACACTGGCTATCCATGACAAACAAGAACAAATACGTGTGTTTTTTAGGCAACCCAGTCTCATGGCCAAATGTGAAATACCTACGTTTGTCCACAGAACAAAACGTAACAGTCTCACAATAAAGGTCTGAAAATTGTAAAATGTTTACGTTTTTTTCTCCCTAGTATTTTCTATTGGCCTGACGACAGGTCAAGTGACTGCTTGCTGCGGGCCTCTCGAAATGAAAACATGGCGGCCTTTCCTTTCATTCTCGGTGGAAAATGCATTATTTCAAGACAGTTTGGACTTAAAAAAGCATTTTGGTGACATTTCTAGCGAAAAATATACATTTTAATTTCACAATATTCGTTCAGTTTTGTGTATGATCTTGGGTTTGTTTGTTATTACGATGAATCTTTCACATCTCGGAATGGAATTGTTACGTTTCCCACCGTTGCTGTGGTGGTTGCTAAGGAAGCGTCCACGGGCTAAACCAAACGGTGTAGGCCTATATGTTATTGTATTTATTCGTCACATTGTGTCGTTATCTGAGCTCTTAACGTATTTGTGTAGTTACTGACGATATCTATTGTTAACCTTTCCTGCTGTCCGCTTCCTGACCGTGGTCGGAAAAACACAGGGGAGAGCAACGTGCAGCACTTCGGGCACCTTTCTTCTTCGGTGGTGTCTGTGTAAAACAATGTCCAACATGCAAACAGCACACCTAGCGCCATGAAGCACAAAATGCAGGTGTAAATCAATGACATCTTACAATTTCAATGTCCTGTCTTTTAACTAATAAAGACACATTGCCCACATGTAAAGAACTTCACATCAGTGATGAAATAAAGATACAACAAGAACCGTCTTCTCCAGGGCCGAAGTAGCTTCCTTCGGGGCTAACTCCCAAGACTCGACTCCACACTTGTTGTGGCACAAACACACCCAAAAGACAGAGGCCGTTTTGCCGAAGAGAGGGGCTCTTTATTAACTACTGCACTGTTATCAGCAACATGCCATTGCTCACTACCTGCCCTGGTCGCAATCTCAGTCGTCTCTCCTCTACGTCTCTCATACACACACCGGGCTCGTGCACCCGCAGCGCGGCTCGGCCACGCGCACACACACACTCACATTCACACACTAAGCTGCCTGAGCTACACTTGACAATCAGACACATCTCACAACACTATTCAATAAATAAACAACTTCAGATGGATTTTAGTGAGTTTAGTGATTTTACAAATATATTCTTCCTTGGAATCCGGCACCCCCGTTTTTGAGACAATCCGGATGTTATCGCTCGCTCCCGACAAAAGCATCAGTTTTTTTAATACTTTGGATTTCGATTAATTAGATAATCAACAAATTGACGTAATTTCCTGGTGGGTGTGTTTAAGCAGCCTTTTAAATACTTTTTTCCCCATGAAATAAAGTACAATCCATACATCACGGTTCGGTGTTCATTGTTTGTTTTGTTCACTGACAGTGCAATAAAGTTTTTTTTTTTTAAACCATCCAGTACCGTAATGAATATTGAATGAATATGGCATCTCGTTTACATCTCTTATTAATGAGGAGAGCAATAATGATATTTTTCTCTGTAGATGTTGTGGTATTTGTTGTTGCTGTAGTTGTGTTGCTATGCTGGTGTGTCATTAACTCCCTGAAGTAGTTTCTAGTTGCTCCAGTCATATTTTAACTCCCCCTGGGCTCATTGTTTTTACTGCAATATAAAGTTGTGTGCCTCTATGAAAACAGCACAACCATCGATAGAAGTGTAGAGAACTCAAAAAATGCACTTTGTGTGGGATGGATGGATGGATGGATGGATGGATAGATGGATGGATAGACAAAACAAACAATGAACTTTAGGACCCAATATCAAGCATGAGCAGGTTGGTCCAAATCGGTCAAAGAATCTGTGAGATTTTGCCCTTAATTGGCCTTTTGGACATTAAAGGGGCACACTTCCAAACTTCAACATGGCACCATCTGGCCCCCTGTTGACCTAGGAGGCTGAAATTGTATATACCGACTCACAGGGGGCCCTAGTACTTGTGGTTAAGATTTCGTCCCGTTTGGGTAAAAAATGAGGGTGAGGGTCTAATTCCACTGGTAGAAGGCTCTCAGGGTCTGATAGTTTGACAAGGGTTACGGTTTTCCTAACATGAACACTTGGTCAGATTTTTCTACTGGGACCCTGGGGCTGATCTTTTACTATGTTATACTAGGCTATATTTGGAGCTGAACTGTAGTGGTTTGGTGTCTCTATGACCTTCCTGTGACCCCTGGCGCAGGGTCAAAATGTCACATTTTTGGACATTGAAGCCCCATAAATTAGTAATTTTTGCATCAAATGAGCTGAAACTCATGTTGATGCATGGTGATTCAGGTGACCTTGGTGAACAATTGATTCGAAGCACAAGTCTCTATGTCGTTCCTGGAGCTATTTCTGGTTTGGGAGGGGCTAGCAAAACAGTTCCAGTGGATTTAGATTTTAGATGTTTCAGAGGTACCAGATCCCAGGTTTCAGCTCTCTGAGTGTAACAGAAGAGAAATGAGAGCAAAAGAGGGACATTTATGAAAAAACGTGTCTTTTTGGCCCTCATTCCTTCTTCGGGGCCCCTGGAGATCTGAAACGTGCATGAGCGTTCACATTAGCCTCTATATCTAGAACCTGTGCAGTTTGGTCCAAATTGGTTTAGGAATGTGTGAGATTTTGACCTTTTTAGCCCGTTTTGAAGCATTTGGACATTAAAGGGTTAATCGTGGAGTGAAAAACGGGGCCGTGCTCAGGCCCCTTTTGAGTTAACTCTGAAAAAAAATATGCAAGGTCAGGGGGTGGTCTAGTAGGAGTATGTCCGATTTGGTGTCGCTAGACCCAAAAATGACCGAGCAGAAATTTTTTTTACATGTCTGAAGGCCTCAGGCTTCATTACTACTACTAGGCCTCACTGCTGAAAAAAGCGGGTTCCCACGAGGCTAGACCCTTGAAAACAGATACAGTGCTTCATGTGACTGCTCTGAATAGTCCCACACAATATCAGACTTGAATTCCACTGGGAATGACTTTTATGATACTTGATATGTTGCACAAAATGTCTCCTTCGTTTGAAGTCTTCAGATTTAGTGACCCTTGACCAGGCGTAAACTAACCGTGACGTCACCCGTTGGTTTCAACGCCGAGGAAATGAAGCCCGGATTTTGCAACTTCCTGGTCGCCGTTTTGGATTTTTTGGAGCCAGTGATGTAAAAAGCGTCATCAAACAGACTGGACCGGAGAGCAACTAGGGGCAGGATTGGCTGAGGACTCTCTTATCCCGCCCACGTTTTACCGCAGAGGCTTCTGCTGCTGTCTATCAAGTATAGCCACGCCCCCTGGCTCCGCCAACTTTAACGATTTATTTAAAATTCAGTATTGATTTATTTTAAGATCGGCCACCCCCGATGGGAGGGGGATGGAGGCTATGAGAGGGATGGAGGCTATGCTGTGACTCTCGTGAGATTGCCAGTGAGATTTCGGAATACAACATGGCGGCGCCCTGCTGCTGAAATAGAATTCACTCGTCTTAGCTCTTTCTCGAAAGAAAATTAAATTTAATCACCGCATTACTTGCATTTAATTATTGATATTTCCTTCCTCGAACTGCGGATTTGGAGCACCACCCACCGTGGAGGACCTCGAGCGATTTATCGACGGATATTTTTACAACTGCGTCATGGAAGACCCGAACCGCGACAATCCGTCTAAGAAGAGGAAAAACGACTCCTCGACTGATACGGACGACCTAGCTACAACGGACGTCCCGGTTGATGTCCTGGAGTCAATAAATAAAAAGTTAGATGTTCTCAGCGTCCTCCGCGACGAAATTCGAGACCTGAAGGTAAGTTTGGAGAACGCCTATCAACAGGTAAGTGAGCTCCAACTGGACAACGCGGAACTACGTTCTAACTTTTCCGCAGTTACAACCGAGCTGGAAACGATTAAAAGGGAGAATAAAGCGCTTAAAGAAACTGTACTGGATGTCCAGTCCCGTAGTATGCGGGACAATTTAATATTTTCGGGAATCTCTGAAAGCACCACAGATAATCCGGAGACAGAAATTAGGAAATTTATGACAACGGCTTTAAAAATTCCCCAGGAAACGGTGAATAATATTTCCTTTCACCGCGTTCACAGGCTCGGAGCCCGTAGAGCCAATAAATCCCGTCCTATTATCGCTAAATTCGAACATTTTAAACAGAAAGAATTAGTTAAAAGTAAAGGACGGGAGCTTAAAGGGACCTCTTTCGGAATGAACGATCAATTCCCGAGAGAGATAAACGAGCGGCGGAAGGTATTGTTTCCCATACTGAAGCAGAACAGACAGAAGGGGAAACGGTCTACCTTGGTTGTAGATAAACTTTATATCGACGGCCAACTGTACCGGGACCCCAATACCACTCCCTGGCTGTTCTGATCAGCATGGTGAAACGAAAGAGCTTTGTTTATTTACAATAAAATAATGTATATATTGTGTGTATATATATGAAGGTATGTATATATGTATATGTATTTAATCCCTCTATGGCTACTTATAATAATGGCTCACTGTTTTATGTTTGACCCCCTTCTGTTCACCTTTTTGTCTACCTCCCCTCCCTCTACTTCCCCTAACCACCTAAACTCACACCTCCCCTCTCCCCCCACACAAACTCCCTATGTAAATCTTTTGTTTGTTATATATGTCGAGGCACCAGTGTTCTTTGTTTTTTTGTGCTCACGTTTGACATGTTTTACAGTCTTGTTATCCACACCCATCATAGATCTAAACCCTGCTGTACACCCATCCAACGTTATCAGCAGACTGAGTTTATTTCATAACATGCCAATATTAGTAAGCTGCTCACATAGCTATACATCCAAGGCTGAACTTAAACTGTCTATATGCATAAACTAACTCTGGTCTCCTGGAATGTGTGTGGCACTCGCTCACAGGCAAAAAGAATAAAAATCTTAGACCATTTTTCAAAATTAAAAGCAGACATTTGTCTCCTACAAGAAACCCACCTACAAAAATCTGAAGAAAAATTACTTACTGGCTTAAATTTCAATCAGGTTTATTCTGCCTCTTATAACAGTAGACAAAGAGGAGTCTCTATACTTATTCATAAGAGGCTACTTTTTACTTTAAATGACATAATAGTTGACTCAGAAGGCAGATACATTATTATCCAGGCAACTATATTTAATAAAGAATATACGATTGGGAATTTGTACGCCCCTAATAATGATGATCCGGCCTTTTTTCATTCATTTTTCTCTCAACTATCTGATTTAACAGCAAATTCAACTGTTATCATTGGAGGAGACTTCAACACAGTCCTAAATCCATCAGTAGATCGCTCCAATAACACAACACGTACAAGGCAATCTCAATCTGCTAAAGTAATAGAGGAATATATGGATGATTTTGGCCTTGGCGACAGCTGGAGACTAAAAAATCCAACAAAGAAGGAATTCACCTTCCATTCCTCGGTGCATCGATCATTTTCAAGAATTGATTTTTTTCTTACAAATAATTCTATTACCGAGAAAGCTTCTACAAGAATACACCCCATTATTATCAGCGACCATGCACCAGTCTCCCTCTCCTTACAAACTGACCTCACCTTTAAACCACCTCCTACATGGCGTTTTAACATCTCACTGTTAAAAGATGAAGAGTTCGATAAGATCATAAGGAGAGAGTGGGCAGACTATTTGGAAATGAATGACTCCCCAAACTCATCTCCATCTTTACTCTGGGAAGCAGGGAAAGCAGTACTTAGAGGTAAAATTATTTCATATTCATCGTATAAAAAGAAACAAGATCAAAAATTAGAAAAAGATCTAGAAGATAAAATTAAACAACTAACTGATGAATATACAACAAACCCAAATAATCAGATATGGACTGAATTACAAAATACAAAAATACAGCTAGATGAGATGTTATCCAAAAGGACCGAGTTCATAATACAACAACTGAGATACAACAACTTTGAGCATAATAACAAATCAGGTAAATTTCTTGCAAACCAACTCCAACGCAATCGGGAAAAATCTCTCATAACAGCGATAAAAGGGACAACTGGTGAGTATACGCAATCACCAGAAGAAATTAATCATATTTTCTACAATTATTATAGGAATCTGTATTCAGAAAATAACAAACCCAACCCTGAGCATATTGAGGCATTTCTCACTAGTTTAAATATGCCTCAGTTATCTACTGAACATAAAAATATCCTAGATGCTCCACTGTCCATAAATGAGCTGTCCAGTGCTCGAGACAGTATGCCTAATGGTAAGGCACCAGGTCCAGACGGTTTTCCGGCCGAATTTCTGAAGCACTTCTGGTCAATGCTGGCTCCACAGTTTTTTAGATTAGTAACAGAAATTAAAACCAGTGGTCACATACAGCCTCACATGAACACAGCAGCAATTAAACTTTTATTAAAACCAGATAAAGACCCGACCCTTCCGTCAAGTTATCGCCCGATATCACTAATTAACACCGACATTAAAATTATTGCAAAGGCCTTGGCATCTAGACTAGAGACAGTAATTTCAACAATTATTCATAATGATCAAACCGGCTTTATTAAAGGTCGACACTCTACCAACAACGTAAGAAGGCTCTTAAATTTGATTAACATGTCACAGCGGCAGGACAAAAAGGCAGTTGTCATATCGTTGGATGCAGAAAAAGCCTTTGACAAAGTTAACTGGTCCTTCCTCTTTGCTGTTCTAAATAAGCTTGGCTTTGGAGAGTCATTTATTCACTGGGTATCAGCACTATATGATTCTCCCAAAGCTACTGTCACCACTAATGGAATCGCCTCAAAGACTTTCACCTTACAGAGAGGCACCAGACAGGGCTGTCCACTCTCTCCTTTGTTATTTGCGATATTCATTGAGCCGTTGGCAACAGCTGTGCGCCAGGATGTCAGGATCCAAGGAATCCGCTCTGGGGCAACAGAACACAAAATTAATTTATACGCAGATGATATATTACTTTACTTAGAAGAACCGGCTATTTCATTAAGGGAAGTATTTAATTTAATAACTACATTTTCAGAGTTATCAGATTATTCCACAAATTGGACAAAATCAACATTACTTCCGATCACAGAAAATTCATGGAGTCCTGCAGACCAAGACCCTCACTACTCTTTCCCTACAGGCAACTTAAAATACTTAGGCATAAAAATTTCACCTAAATTATCTGAATTAACTCACTTAAATTTTTCCCCATTACTGGATAACATCACCAATGACCTACAGCGCTGGAACAATCTCCCTATATCTCTTATGGGACGAATAGCTACTATCAAAATGAAAATCCTACCAAAAATAAATTACTTCTTTGCAATGATTCCATTCAAACCAACGTCCAACTGGTTCCAGTCGCTGGACTCGGCTATCACAAAATTTTACTGGAATAATAAAAAAGCAAAAATCAGTCTATCTACTCTTCAGAAAAGTAAAGCCGAAGGAGGTCTAGAAGCACCAAATTTTATGCATTATTATTTAGCTAACCAGCTACAATATCTTATTCTATGGACACAACCTACCGGAGATGCCAACTGTTGGTTAGAATTAGAACAGAAGGATTGCAATAGCATCAGACTTTCAGACATACTCTTTATTACAACATCCATCAAACGACATAACTGTTTTAAAAACCCAATGATTTCCTCCACCTTGACCGCTTGGTGGAAGGCATTAGAAATTGCAAACTCTAAATTGGAGCCCTGTAAGTTTTCTCCCATTTGGTACAACCCTGATTTTCAAGTTAACAATCAGCCGCTCCATTTAGCTGTTTGGGAGCAGAATGGAATCACACATCTCCACCACCTCTTTTCAGATAATACGTTCATGTCATATACAAACTTGCTTCAAAAATACAAAATAAAAAACGGGAATTTTTTACATTATCTTCAAGTTAAAAATATTATTAAGAAACGAATCCCAACACTTCAAAGCACACTCCGGCCGCCGGCATTAGCTGAAGCAATCATAAAGCTCTCTCCGACAACAACTAAAACCCTCTCTAAAATATATAAGTTACTCTTAAGCACTGATACAATACATTTACCTATTTCTAAATGGGAGTCAGACCTATCTATATCTCCGGAACCAGACTTCTGGACTCAAATTTGCGATAATGCATTTAAAATGACAAAACACACAAACTTACAACTCATCCAATACAAAATCCTCCATAGAACACATATTACTCAATATATGATGAACAAAATGGGATTCTCCGACTCCGACATCTGTCTCCAGTGCTCCCAGAACACTGCTGATACTTATTTTCATGCTCTATGGCTGTGCACCCCCGTAAAAAATTTCTGGACCAACGTCTCAGAAAAACTTTCCGCTATCTTAAACTGCAGGATTCCTCTATCTCCAAGTCTGTGTTTACTTGGCGACTTAACAACAACGGACCTACCATGCAAACAATCTCAATCTTTACTTGTAGCCCTCGCCATTGCCAAAAAAACAATCCTTGTTAACTGGAAAAATAAGCAATCTCTGAACATTAATCTCTGGTTGAACCTCCTAATAAATCACATTTCAATGGAGAAAATCTCTGCTTCAAATAAAAATCAGTTGTTAAATTTTATACAAACATGGTCACCGTATGTTAACTACCTTAACTTAAACCTGGTAACCTGACTCTGCCTGTTAGCGAAAACCACCACATCACCCCAATATATGTTGCTGCTTATGTATGTTGGCATTGTGTAACTAATGATTGTCTTCAGTTAGGAACCCAGTCGCTGTCAGCAGGATCGAGCGGGCCGTATCGACGACAACTTACAGTCAACAACTCCCCAGGATCCTCTGTCTATATGCATGAATGGCTAACTTGGTGTTACTGCATGCTTGGCTAATCTTCCAGGTGCTGTCCCCTGTGGCTCGATGTGGTTGGCCTTGTTCCCCGGGCGGCGCTCGGTTTGGGCGGGCGCCGGGTCGCCTCGGGGGCTGGGGGTCGTGGGGGGCTGGTGGCGTCCTGCGGGGTGGCTGCTTCTGTGGGGGGCATGGTGGGCGGTTCGGCTCGGTCGGGTGCCTGGTTTGGGCGCCCGCCGGGTCGCCATCTGCGACTAAAAGTGTCGTGGATGGCGGCCCGGCGGTCGTCTGGGTCTGGCGCCCGGTCGGGCTGGGTCGCCTGTCGTGTTCTCTTCATGGGGGTGGCCGCTTTGTGTGGTGTCGTTGGCCTCCCGTGGTTCCCTTGGCGCTTGTGGTGGCCTGGCGGCCGTCTGGATCGGGCGCTGCCCCCCGGGTCTCTGCTGGGTCGCAATGCGTCTCGGCCGTCTCCCGGTGCCCGCGGCGGGTGCTGTGCGGGGGTGTTGCCCGGGGGCTCGGGGCGGCGCTGTTCCGGCATGGCCTGTTGCTCTTCGGCTAGGGGTTGCAGTTCCGGCCTGGTGGGTCTCTGGGTGCCCCGTGGTACCCTCTCCTCTCCCCCTCCTCCTCCTTGCCTTTTTCCCCCCTCGCCTCCCTCCTCCCGTCTTCCTCCGCCTCCTTGTCCCCTCTCCCTCGCCCCCTCCCTCCTCCCTCCCCCTCGTCTTCCCGCTCTGCTGCCTGTCCTCTCCTTTCTTGTCGTCTCCTCCTCCCCCTCCTTCTCCTGCCTTCCGCCCTCCCCCTGGGGGGTGGGGCGGGGGATGGGTGTGGGATGGGAGGGCGGGTGCGGGATGGGGTGGGGGGCTTGGGGGGCGGGGGGGAGGAGGGTAGGGGGAGGGGGACCGGGTGCGGTGCGCGGGGGCGTTCTGGCCTGGCCTGCGCCGTCTGCCCGCTGGGGGGTGGGGTGGGGGGTTGGGGATTGGGGTGGGGGGGCGGGGGTTTGGGGTCTGGGGGGCGGGGGGTCGGGTTGTGGGGGGGGACGGGGGGGAGGGCGGGTGGTCGTGGGGAAGTGGGGCTGTGGGCCGGTGGGGCGCCGTGGGGGTCCGCTATGGCCCGTTCTGCTGCCCGGGCCTTGGGGCTCTGGCTGTGTCGGGGGGGGGTCGCTCCGGGCTCCTGGGCTGGGTCTCCGCTTGGTGGCTCCTGCGGGGGGGCTGGGTGGACCTCCTTGGGCTGGAGGGGACAGCTCCCTCCTTTTGGTGGAGGTTTTCATGCATGTCAGACCCACCACACCGGCACCTACCAAAACTCAATAGTGTGTGTTCCTCCGGTTGCTGAGTCAGTGGAGGTTGCTGGGTTAGTGTCTGTGGATCTCACTCTGCTCTATCTATCCTTCTTGTGGCCTCCTGACATCTTCATGATTGATCCGTTGGGACTTTGTCGTATTAGGTGTTTGTGAAGGGTTTTAGATTTGTAAATGGTTTTAAGGTGTGAATTAAAGAGTACAAACAAATAAAATGCACCTTTTCTCTTAGAACACTGTCTATGCCTCACCTTTCTGTCTGTCCTGTGTTTGTTTTATGTTTCACTTGGGTGTGCACAGCCCTCAATGGCATAATGTAGAAAACAGCTTGAAATAAACATGATAGGTTAATTTGCCATGAGGGCCGGTGATGGTCACAGTCACAAAGAAGAAAAAAAATTGCACATGAAGCTTAAGCAGTGGCACCATGAGTGGTTGGTGTCATTTTTTGAGCGGACTTGCAGACAAACAAAAAAAAAAAAAAAAAAAAAAAAAGATCGGCCACCTGATCTCTCATTTTGACCATGAAAACTAACAGGAAAAAAATCCTGAGCTGTAGAACATCAGTCCATCAAATTTTATTTTCTCCAAAAATGAATTGGGGTCTATGGAGAAAAAGCTTTTTTGAGCCAACCCTAGTGGACGGCGTGATATTGCAAGTTTTTGACACTTCCGGGTTGGTTTCAATTCTGGAGCCAGATGCTACGTCCATTATATATACAGTCTATGCCCTTGACCCCTTCAAAGGTGTTTTCACTGCAGACTTGCTCCCAGAGCATTCAGCACACCCTGTTCTTTGACTTTATGCACTTTGGTGCACTTTGATTGATGTTGTCACACTGTTTTTCATTCATTTCACATTTCCATCTTAAAAAGGCACCTGTTCCAATGTCTTTTCTGCTCATACTTTGCCGTTGTAGGTCCTGGTGGTCTGAAAACGTACACCAGTATTGCTTTAGGACCCAATATCAAGCATGTGCAGGTTGGTCCAAATCGGTCAAAGAATCTGTGAGATTTTGACCTTAATTGGCCTTTTGGACATTAAAGGGGCACACACTGTGTCCTCTGCTTGTCTTGAATCATAAATCAACGTCAGTAAATTTCTCGCTCCTTAATAAGAGATGTAAACGAGATGCCATATTCATTCAATATTCATTACGGTACTGGATGGTTTTTAAAAAACAAAACTTTATTGCACTATGTCAGTGAACAAAACAAACAATGAACACCGATGCACTGATGTGAAGTTCTTTATATGTGGGCAATGTGTCTTTATTAGTTAAAAGACAGGACATTGTAATTGTAAGATGTCATTGATTTACACCTGCATTTTGTGCTTCATGGCGCTAGGTGTGCTGTTTGCATGTTGGACATTGTTTTACACAGACACCACCGAAGAAGAAAGGTGCCGGAAGTGCAGGCTTCACTGCACGTTGTTATGTTGTTGTTCAGAAGGATGTGTTAGCCGGTAAAGACCGCGCCAGAAGAAACTGTAATAAGAGGAACAATTTAATGCACCGTTCTTCAGTAAATAAGAAAGACTGAACGACCGTCTCCGCACATTTTATTTAAATAGAAGCAGTTAAACGTATCAGTTCTCCCCTGTGTTTTCCTGACCACGGTCAGGAAGCGGACAGCAGGAAAGGTTAACAATAGATATCGTCAGTATTTCACATTTGGCCATGAGACTGGGTTGCCTAAAAAAACGCACATATTTGTTCTTGTTTGTCATGGATAGCTCTTATACGTTTATGTCAATGGTTCAGGTTTTAGTATTAACAATTTAAACAGATAACATTCTAAATAAAGCTTCTAAACGGCGTGGGGGAAATGAGCTCTATAACGTACCTGCTGTGCCTACTGGGCATCAATAGCACTGGATCAACTAAATGATTAGATGATCACAACCTACAGTACCTACTAGTAGGTGCAGTAGGGACCTACTAGCCCATTTATGTGGGATGATTGTATCAGGACTGAGGCTATTCAATAGTATGACAGAAACCAGATTGGGTGGCTGTCTGCACATTGCATGACCATCAGTGTCTAGAAGTCACAGATATATAGTTTTAAAAACTGCCAAATGATGCCTCAAAACAGATTATAGTAAACATCACTCAAACAGGGGTATAGAGGATATTTCTTGGCGATTATTTTGAGTGGCGGAAAAAGCCACATTTTGTGTTCAAGACTGAATCTTTACAGCTTCTGGAATGTGAAGATTATTTAAAGTTTATCAAAGTACTCATGTTCTTTGTTGGTCATGGTAGTTTTAGTGATTTGGTTTGCATTTTGTGAATGTCTCTAAGAAACTCTGTGGCTCTTCAAACAGTCTGCCATTGACCTGTTTTCACTGGTTTATGGTGATGAATGAGTAAGTTGGTTTTCTGTGAACTGATTGGCTGCAGGCTCTGACCACACTCTGTCCCCGCCCACCTCCAGGATCCGCTCTTCCTGTTCATTTTAATAAGTACAACAGTAGCATGTTGTACTCTGCCTTGTTGGTTAAAATGTGCAGGCAGTACTGTCTCCATGCTTTGTGGTGGTAGTTGTTTGCTTTACATTCATTTTGTCTTGTTTTTGAGTTAGATTAGGTATACATTTGAAGTTTTCTTGACTATATTTTTGTATTTGGTAGACTTCGGTCACCAGTTTAGAAATAAAAATGCTCAATGCTGAAATCTGCAGCCATCTTGGAAATAGAGTGTGTCTCTTTGCATGCTGCATGAGGGTTTCCTCCTTGGTCAAACATTTGCAATGAGCAAAAGCAGTTAAGCAGTATAACTTTGTAGCCGATTTGTTTACGTTTTAATAGTTGTTTGAACAAGAAAAAAAGCTCTATTGTAGAAAGATATTAACCATCTCCAACAATCCTTTGCTATACATGTTAAGATCAGTTATGGTTTTGATCATTTAATGAGATCTGACAGTCAACTATGTCAAACAGATTTAAATGTTGGATTAATTTCAGGTTTGTTTGTTTTTTGTTTCATTTGGTGTCAGTACTTAGAAAATTTGATCTTTAAAGTGCCATTTTAATGTATCCACTGCATAAACGTTTCTCAGCCAGAGAACAGACTGGTTTTGGTCATTCTTTTCTACACTACCAGCTAAACATTTGAACACACCTTCTCATTAAATGGTTTCGTTTAACTCTGAGGAACTACGTCATCTCCAGCAAACTGTGAAACACGAGCGGAGAGTGAAGTAAACGATTTGGCCCTGTCAACTTGGCTAGCGTTAGCTGCCGTTGGCCCCAGCTAGCACTAGCCGTGGAGCTTACTTTTCGCTAGCAAAAGCAAAACAAGCTTCCTACTTACAACGGAGCATGCCACCACTCACCTCTCCACCTGGCCCCTGCGATGGCTGTTTTCGGCTCAGTCAAAAAGTCGCCGAACTGGAAACCAGGGTCTCCCTTCTCCATCAAATCGGAGAAGATGAGCGCCTCATTGACTCCATGCTAGCACAGGGATCCAGCGCTGCTGGAGCCGCCGGAGGGCCTCTGGACGACACCATGCCATGGACCGGCTCGCCCACCGGGGACTAGTGGGCACCTCGAGGAGCCAAGCCCAAGTCTCTCCGGTGCTCTACTCCGGGGCAGCCGGTCCCATGGCGCCCAGTTCACCGCCGCGGCGGATCACTGAGGCTCTCACCACCCTGTCCTCCTCCACCAGCCCAGGATATCTGCCTGTCAAACAGGTTTGCTGTCCTGGATGAAGAGGAATTCCCACCATTGTCTCGTGACTCGCTGCGGCCGCCCGGGCGAAGACGGTCTGCTCCCCCCTCGGCGCTGCACCGGAGCACAGTTTCGGCAGTGGCTCACTCTACTCTCCGAAAACTGGCAGCTTTTGTGTTCACCCCGCGGCCGAAATTTTACCTGCATCTTGTGATTTTATTGTTGACAATTTTTACAGCAAACTGAAAACAACACTGGACTCAGTTGCTTCACTTTTAACCAAAACCATAAAAACAAAACCTACACCACCGTGGAGAAATAATGACGGATTCAAAAAACTCAAAAGAAATTGCAGGAGTGCAGAGAGGAGGTGGAGAAAAAACAAAATGACAATTCACTATGAAATATTACGTGAACAACTGAAAATCTATAATAATACAGTCAAATTGGCACGAATCTCTCATTTCTCAAGACTCATCACAGACCATAAAAATAACACCAAATTCCTGTTCTCCACCATCGATCTTTTAACAAATAGTAATTTTAAAAAATCTTACAAACCCCCATCAGATGCCCTCTGCAAGGACTTTGCAGACCACTTCAGAAGTAAAATCGATAATATCAGATCCAGTCTTTTACCCCAACAGAATTCATTTTTTAACACACCTGTACCACCACTTTTACCTGAGGAAACACTGGAGAGTTTTGCCCTGGTGGACGCTAGGACACTTGGTCGAGTTTTCTCCCAAGTACACCCAACAACCTGCCTTTTAGACCCAATTCCCACATCACTTTTAAAAACATTTTATGGCTTCTTTGAGGAACAGATTTTAAATATTGTAAATTACTCTCTTCAGACGGGTGTCTTCCCCGCCGCCTTTAAAACATCAGTGGTGAAGCCCCTTCTGAAGAAGAGTAACTTAGACCCCAACATTTTTAATAACTACAGACCTGTGTCCAACTTACCATTTTTAAGTAAAATATTAGAAATGCTGATTTTTAATCAAGTAAATGATTTTTTAAATAGTATCAATATTTTAGAGAAATACCAATCTGGTTTTAGGATGAACCACAGTACAGAGACAGCCCTTTTAAAGATTTTAAATGACATTAGGTATAACACAGATTCACAAAAACTTACAGTCTTGGTACTACTGGATCTAAGTGCTGCCTTTGATACAGTAGATCACCACATTTTATTAAACAGACTGAGAAACCTTGTCGGCCTCTCTGGTACTGTTTTTAACTGGTTCAGCTCCTATCTCACAGATCGATATTTCCGTGTAAGTTTGGACACATGTTCCTCCAGAACACATAAAATAAATTGTGGGGTGCCCCAAGGGTCAATTTTAGGTCCAATTCTTTTTAATCTATATATGCTTCCCCTTGGGGACGTCATCAGGAGGCACGGCATCAGCTTCCACAGTTACGCAGATGATACACAGCTGTATATTGCCGTGTCTCCTGAAGACACAGGGCCAATTGATGCTCTTTCTAACTGTATTTTAGATATTAATTCATGGATGGCAGAGAATTTCCTACAGCTCAACCAGGACAAAACAGAGGTCTTAGTCATTGGTCCTGAAGGCAAGAGAGAGAAACTTTTACCAAAACTACAAGATTTTAAACCAACACAATGTGTAAAGAACCTGGGCGTCATTTTTGACTCTGAGCTGAATTTTATTCCACATATTAAAAATGTAACAAAAATAGGTTTTTATCATCTTAAGAATATAGCCAGAGTCCGCCCATTTCTCTCTCAAGCTAACACGGAGGTGCTGATGCATGCTTTTATCTCCTGTCGTTTAGACTATTGTAATGCCCTGCTCTCTGGTCTCCCCAAAAAGACCATTTCTAATCTGCAGTTACTACAGAACTCAGCCGCACGTGTGCTGACGAAGACCAGAGGGCGGGCTCACATTACACCGATTTTAAAATCACTGCATTGGCTCCCCGTGTGCTTCAGGATCGATTTTAAGGTTCTTTTATTAGTTTTTAAATGTCTTAATGGTCTTGGGCCCTCTTATTTATCTGACCTGCTTTTATCATATCAACCCTCGCGGGTCCAGAGGTCTTCCGGCACTGGACTTTTAATTATTCCTAGAGTTAATACAAAAACCCATGGGGAGGCTGCTTTCAGCCATTATGGCCCTCGACTATGGAATAGCCTGCCGGAGAGCATCAGGACTGCAGAGACTGTTGATGTTTTTAAAAGGAGGCTCAAGACTCACCTTTTTGGTTTGGCTTTTAACTAATTTCTTTTAAACTTTTAATTCTTCTATTATGTTATTTTTACTTCTTATATTTCTTATGACTTGTCCTTACTTCTGCATTTTATCAGTATTATATCTTAAAACCTTATTATTATTATTATTTATTTATTTGTCTATTTTATCTCTACATTTTTAACTTTCTTAAAGCTTTTAATTTTTATGCATTATACCCGCTTTTTTTTTCTTGTTAGTCTTTGAGTTTTTAGCTTCAGTGTTTCCTCATGGGAGGCCTCCACACTGGGATGTATGCCCGGTCTGCCCATGGGGGGCGTTGCCCTGGAGGCTTCCTGGGCCCGAGGGGCTGGGGCGGCTCTGCATTCAGTGCGGGGTCTGCCCCTGCCCATCGGCGTCTGGGTGGTCTCTGTGGTGGCGCTCTCTGTGGGCTGTGACGCATCTAGGTGTGGAGGGCTCCCATAGGTGTTTCCCCACATGGTTCCTCAGTGTCCTGCCGCGTCTCAGCACCGTGTTGTGTGTATGTGTGTGTGTTTTGTGAGTGTGTGTGTGAGCGCATGTGTATATATATTGTATATTGTGTATATATATATATATATATATATATATATATATTGTTGGTTATACTATGTTTTTTATTACCTCCGCTAGGAGGTTATGTAATCACCGGAGTTTGTTTGTCTGTCCGTCTGTCTGTCTGTCTGTTAACAGCATAACTGCCAGGTGGCCATCTCTCAATTGTCCTTCGACCTTCAAAAAATTCCTGGATCCAGACGGTGATCCGGATCACCTCCAAAATCTAATCGATTCTTACTCATGCTCTTCCGGACATTCTGTAAAAATTTGGTGAAAATCCGTCCATGACTTTTTGAGTTATGCTGTTAACAGACAAACAGACAAACAGACAGACAAACACACACACACACACACACACACAGACGGACAGACAGACAAACCGGATGGCGGAGGTATGCGCTCTCCGAGTGCTTTTCTAGTTCTCTCTGTTGTTTTATTCTTTTATTTTGTGAAGCACTTTGTGTTGCATTTTAAATGGATGAAAAGTGCTATATAAATAAAGTTTGATTTGATTTGATTTGATTTAATTATTTTATCCGCACTGAAGAAATCAATACTATAAATGAATACATATGGAATTATGTTGTAAAAAAAACTGTTGATCTTCATTATTAATGTACAATGCAGAAAATAATACAAATTTTAAAAAATGCAATTAATTGAAGGCGTGTCCAAACATTTGATTGGTAGTGGATGTATTTGAAGTTTGCACTTGTTTTCCTTTAGTTGAAGATAATCTGCGATCACAGTGATGATCAGTTTTTATGTCTACCTCCAGTACACACTTATTGGGTCAATAGTGCAACTCCACTTGGAAAATGAGTCAGGTAAATGAAATGTGGTAGAGTGGGTCGTCCAATGATCCAAGGGTTGGCGGTTCGATTCCCGCTCTGTCCTAGTCATGTGCTGTTGTGTCCTTGGGCAAGACACTTAACCCACCTTGCCTCCAGTGCTCTCGCACCGGTGTATGAATGTGTGTGAATGTTGGTGGTGGTCGGAGGGGCTGTAGGTGCAGATTGGCAGCCACGCTTACGTCAGTCTGCCCCAGCTGTAGGTGTGGCTACAAATGTAGCTTACCACCACCAGAGTGAGAATGTGTGAGTGAATGAATAATGATGGATTCATTGTAAAGCACTTTGGGTGTCTTGAAAAGCGCTATATAAATGTAACCATTATTATTATTAAAACAAAAATGATTGGCGTCATTGTTGTTTCCTCCTCCTCATATCTTTTGTGCAAATCAGCACTTTTTACAGCTTTGAAATTAATCTGTTCTTATGTGTTTCGCACAGTCGCTGCTGGAGGATATTTCTGTGTGAAACTGACTTCGAGGATTTTATTTTGCATTCATCAGTTCATCAGAAAAGACAAGCCATCTCCGTGGAAGTGAAATCAGATATAATAAAATGCTCAAGTTGTGAAAACAGTGTAACATATTCTGTTATCTTCTTGTAAAACAACTTATAAATGCAAACGCGGAAGTCAGAATTTCCCATTTGTGACTAGGAATGCCACCAAAAGTCACATTTCCTACTTGGTAGCATGGGTAGAGTTTCTCAGTTTCGACCTCAGCATTTGACATGATTCCCACAAAATTAAAGCCTTTACAGTGAGCAGTAAATGACCATAGCTTGTCTACTGATCATGAGTTTCATATCTAAATGTATAAAACTTGAGAAAACATACCTTTTTTCCTACTTTGTGCATCGATCCAAAGGAAAGAATGACCCAAGTTCAACTTCCATATCTGAGGTTCATTGAATGCAGCAATAGACAGCCCTGCCTTTGATCAGCACCTAAATCACACCATCAGTGCCAATTATCAGAACAGATTGATCACCTTTAAGTTCCTGTTATTTTGACTATGTGCCAGGCTGCAAGAGGCCCAAATCAAAACTCAGTTCTTTTCATCCCACTGAAATCCCTCATGTTGTACATCACTCTGTTCTGAAGAGCACAAAACACTTTTCTGGTCTTCCTTTTGTTTGAAGCATCTTTGTCATCATCTCTCTCTTGATCTTTTACCAGTTTCAGAAGAAGGAAAACCCCGACATCATCCCTCCAAGAGCAGTGCCTAAGAAACATCATGATTTCTGGACTGCCCAGCCACTATCCCCTGAAGAGGACCTTGAAAAAAAACTCCTACTAGAATCCATCGCTTGGCCAGAAACTCCACCTTTGCCGACTCCTCTTTCCCTGATGGAAACCAGTTGTCCAGCTAAGAGCTCCTTCACCATTCTTCCACAGAGTGGAGATGGACAGTGGCATGTAGGGGACAAGCTGAAGGTGCTGATCAAAATGTACGACTTCCAAGGCCATCCTAAGAAGTCTGGAGGAGACGTCTTATTTGCTCGGCTGCACAACCTGACTCTTGGTGCAGGTGTGGTTGGGAAAGTGGAAGATCATCTCAATGGCACCTACTCTGCTGTTTTCTCTTTACTCTGGGAAGGAAGCGCGTGGGTTGAGGTAATAATAAAATTTCCCATGTTAAATGGGGGTTGTAAATGCTGTTAGTCTATCTTCTAATTGACTGATAGCCAAGATCGGTGCTTAGTTGAGTTTAGAATAATAAGTGACAGAGTCCCCACTTAGAATCCTATTTCTAGACAGCAACTGCAAGTTTTACTGTTCTGTTTGTTTAAATGTCAAGAGGAGATTCATCTAATTTAGAAGTTGATTGAAAATGGACTTTTTAATGCTTAAAGTTGATTCGTTTTATAATGAGAGGAATGTAAAATGTTTTTGATGACTATATACATGATATGTTAAAAGACTCAGGCTAAAGAATGCTATTCCAGGCAAAATGTCAGCATCAAATCAGTATATAGTAATATCAGACTGTTGTTTCTTACAGAAACATTTTTTGGCTGATGAGTCTGATGCATGTAAACTTGTCAAACAAGTTTGGCTGAATTTGCTGCAGTATAAACATGCCCAAATCCACTGGAACAGAACAGATGCTAAAATTAGTCTATGCTCTGTTGGTAGCTTCCCACTGTTAAAGAAACACACAATGGATATGCCTGATGTGATATATACTGTAACCTGATTAACTGACATGAATTAAAATACTTCTTGGTCCTGGAAGTAATGCTAGGCTACGACTGTAGGTATGTTTGTTAGCTGGACATGCAACATTTACATGATGACAATCAGACAGTTTAATTGATTCCATCTTTGCTCTAAGTTTTTGATTTTATACTTAACAGACTGTCCTTCACATACTTGAATTGTGATTGTGCTGATTGGGTGTTTGAGGTTTTGGGATGGGATTTAGCAAACAGACTATTCTCCATCCATGTGTTGAATTCTGCTGCCCAAGAATAGCACCTAAAAAAGAACAAGCATCTCACAATTCTGCAGCCTTACTCTGAAAATAATATGCTTTGTGCAGTGGACCAATGGAGTTGTTTAATCTGTGGTACAGATTAGGGGCGGCATGGCTCAGTGGGTAGAGTGGCCGTCTTTCGGGTTGCCAGTTCGATCCTCAGCCTGTTGTGCTCATGTCGAGGTGTCCCTGAGCAAGACACCTAACCCCTAATTGCTCCTGATGGGTCGTGGTTAACGCCTTGCATTCCGCCATCAGTGTGTGAATGGGTGAATGTGACATATCATGTAAAGCGCTTTGGGTACCTTGCAGGTATAGTAAAAGCGCTATATAAATACAGACCTTTTACTATTATGCCAGGTTGCAGCTTCAAGTAATTCTTGAAGTTAAATCAAGTTGTGTTCTCTGTCCTATCAGGTGACACTGGTTCATCCCAGCGAGGCTGTCACAGTGCTACGCAGGTGGACCAGTGAACAGCCTATCAGGGTTTACCACAAGAGCCTCTTTCGCTCTGGCTCTGTCTCTGAAACTACCATCTGTACCATATTCCTGCGTTCGACCGATCAGCCGCTGTGCAACTACACTGACCTCCATACAGGTGATCCTTGGTTCTGCTTCAAGCCAAAGAATCTGACCTGTGATACCAGGATCAACCACTCCAATAGACAAGTCATACAATACCTCAAGGCCAACGAGGAGAAACTCTTTCAGCTGTGAGTAACTTATGGTTGTCTTTTGAAGGAAATTTCTGGAGTTATTAATGCAGTAAAACGTCATAAATCATACAAAATAAGATCATGATTACATGATCATGATTTGTAATGATTACACTATCATTTATATTTATTGAGGATTCCATCCTTCCAGAAACCGACAGATACGCACTTAATTTGTTAAAGCTCCCTTAAAGAGCGTATACATCCAGCAAACATGGAGGATCACCGATATTCATTTGTAGTTGTGTTAATTGTTGCCTGGTAAATACAAGTCTGCTGTTTCTATGTTTTTTTGGTTTGCTCTCCATCTTCGCTACAGGGAAATATCTGGCTCTTTAGCTGTAATATGGTCCAGTATGTTCACCAGCTGGATCATAACTTTACCAGCTGCTTATTAGTCTGTAGTGTTTACTCAGAGCTTTGTCTGCTGAAAACAGCTGGCTTCTATGTCAAATAAATGACACTGATGAGAGGTGAAACTGAACTGAAACTGCAAATTTAAGAATTATAAGCCTAACAATTACTGAAAAGACAATAAAATGCACATTTGTCACTTCGCACACACTGAGTACGAGAAAACATTATATAGCAGCTTCAAATTTCTAATTAGTTTTTCTAGGTTTAACCTCAAAATGCTTTCTGTTAGAGTTGAATTTGTAAATACATTTATCATAATCGAGCCTTAGAGCATTAACTGTGTGTGCATAGTATTTTACATGACTATTTTTATAGAATACCACTCACTCACTCCTACCTGCACATATCTCTCCCTCTCTCTCTCTCCCTAGTCTCCACATCCCAGTATATTTCCATTCTTTCAGCTTAGCACACCCCTTGTGTAACTCGAGCTATTTCTTATCTTATGCCATGTCTTCATTTCTGCTCATGTATAAAATAAACCTTGTATGGGAGCAGTCTTTGTGGCTCGCACTAATGTGTCTTGTTACACTGTGCTGTGTTACCCTTGCAAGTAAAATTACAGTCTCCGTGTTTTTCTGGTTCGGTGAATATCTTCTTATGTTATGTGGGAGCTCTCAGCGGAGCTTCTCTCTGACACTTTCCAATTTTTGCTTGTGTATGATTAAGATTTTATCATGTATGCTTTGCTGCAGCGGTGTCAACATGAAAGTCTCAATTCCAGCTTCAGGACCTGCTAGTGTCACTGTGTTGCCAAGACAGCAAGGTAAAGGATCTTCTTATTACTACAATCACCATAACCTAACAATAAAAATGAATGAAAACTAAACATCTGCAAAACGTTTGTTTAGGCAAGTTGGAGAAGTACAAACTGCAAAAAGTATTAATATCATGAATACCGTACATACAAATGTTAAGGGAGAAAAACTTCAACATATTGAATATGTATTGAATACGTTGAATATTTTTCAAGTACATATAGATCAACACAGCATATTAGAGTTACACTGACATGGAAAAATGAGGGGGCCATTGTTCAGGAACTTTCAATAATATATTTTAGTGGGAGGATACCACTTGACTCCAAACACTCAGCTGTGATGCTTACTCTGCTACATGTGCTGCAAAGAATTAAAGAAAGAAGCTGCAATGAAGTTAGACTGCTACAAAGTCTTTTTTTCCATAGGACTCAACTGTTGTTTCAAAATCATTAAACAACTGTTTCGAGTAAAGTAAGCATTACCAATACAGTAAAAAATGTGAAGAAAATAAGGTCATGAATTAACAATTTTAAATATTGAATTTAAGGCTATAAGGTGTTAATTACAGTGTCAATTTACCTGAGTAATTTTAACATCAAGGATTAAAACTCTACAAAAGTTATATAAAATACAAATTTGCCTGACAAAAATAAAAATTAAGGCTACAGCTCTTCGGTGTTAATTATGTAGATCAATCACATTCATGTAGAACTAAAGTTGTTCATTACCATAAAAATACACATTAAATGTTACATGTATGAATTTGTGACTCTGTTGTAATGAGTGAAATGTACTTTTATCACAATGAACATGGACTGATAATCAGTGGTCTAGAAGTTGTGTATGAAGCTATGGCCGAAAATAAAACAAAAGCAAATCCACTATACACTGCCTCCACAAAAACCAGTGTTTTTTTTTTTCCAGTTTTAACACTACATATCTGTGGTGTATTATGTGTTATTGTCCTCTCAAATATGTTCATGCAAGGACATTCTGGTAGATGGGTGTTTATTGTGAACAGGTGGGACCAATGAGGGTAGAAAGCTGAGTCCACAAAGATCCCAAAGAGATGTTTACCAGGGTCTCCAAGAGTTAAAAATTGATTTGGAATTTTTTGAGGGATTTATCAACAAAGTTATTGTCTTTCCTTCTTCTCAGGTCAAGTAGTGGTGAACAGCAACAATGTGGAGTCTGGACCCTCTGGTTATTACTACCACGGTGCATGGCAAACACTAACTGGCACCAAAGTTCAGCAGTTCAACACTCCCTCAGCCATCACTCAGTGTCTGAAAGGCAAAGTGGTCCACCTGCAAGGAGACTCCACCATCAGGCAGTGGTTTGAGTACTTCAGTGGAGCACTACCAGGTAGTTTCCTTTCAGAGATTGAAGGAAATGACTCATTTTCTTCACACTGAATTGGTTTCCTCTGTGATACTTTTAGGTCTCAAGGAGTTTGACCTGCACAGCCAGAAGAAAATTGGACCTCTCATGACCGTGGACATTCCAAACAACATCTTGGTGACGTATCGCTGCCATGGTCCTCCTATCGGTTTTCCCGATGTCCCAATCAGCGAGTTGCGTTACATTGCCAATGAACTAGACAATGTAGTCGGAGGCACCGACACTGTCGTGATCTTTGGCATCTGGGCGCACTTGGCAATTTTTCCGGTGGAAGTCTACATTCGGCGATTGCAGACCATCCGCAGGGCGGTGGTACGCCTGCTGAACAGATCACCAGGTACAGTGGTCATCATCCGGACAGCAAACCCCAAAGCTTTGATGTTAGAAAGGACTCTGACCAACAATGAATGGTATACTTTGCAGAATGACAAAGTACTCAGGGCCATATTTAAAGGATTGAATGTTTATCTGTTGGATGCCTGGGAGATGGTCCTGGCCCATCACTTACCTCATGACATCCACCCACCACCTCCCATTATTAAGAATATGATCAATGTAATCTTGTCCTACATATGCCCTATGAAGGGTGGCTAGTTTTTGTCTTCAGCAATCCGTGCACAGCCAAGACGAACTACAATTAGTTATTTCTCCACCAAGGAACACGGCGGAGTTATGTGACCATCGGTGTATGTCTGTGCCAAACATTAACTCAAAAACTGAAAAATTAATTTGGATTAAATTTTTAGGGAAGATCAGAAATGACAAGCACCACCTCAGATTTTGTCAGTGATGCAGCTTATAATCTGGTTCCATGGATTTGTTAAAGATTTCTGTATCATTGTGAGATAGTGGCACGGCATCACTGACTATGACAAACAAACACTATGTCAGGTACCTGCTGATGTTTACAGGATTGCCATGCTACTACAAATCCACCGCTGTCGACTTATCCATCGTAAAACATACAACTGAGCTGCCTTGGTGGAGTATTGTGCTATTTGTAAAGCGCTTTTGGTACCTTGCAGGTATAGTAAAGCGCTATATAAATACAGACCATTTACTTGAGAACTTTTGTTCAGTGCTTCCCTTTGTGGCCAAGTTTTGTTTTTTTTTAAACATGTGCTTATATTCGCATTAGATCTGACAAGTGCAGTTGTTTTTAATTTCATTCCATTTTTATCAAACAGCTTTTGTATATTATGCATGCAAAAATAAAGAAACAGATCAAGTACAGAAACAGAAAGGTGGATCAGCTTGTTTTGGGGTCCGAGAATACAGGCGCAGACACAGAAACAGAGAAACTAGTTTTGGCAGGGAAAGGAATCCTTATTAGAGCAAGCAAAACTACGGACACAAACTAAGGGGGAACTAGAAACAGGAAGGAAGACTGTGCAGGGAGGACGGGTTGAAAACTAACAAACCTAACATAATTCTTAAAACAGACTCGACCATAAAAAACAACAAAACTTACTACAGAGGGGAAAACCAAGAAACCTGCCGATGAAATAAACTAAAACCAATCCAACAGAACTGAATACTCACAAGAGGAAAACACTAGACCAGGGGTGTCAAACGCAGTTCCTGGAGGGCCACTATCCTGCATGTTTTAGAGGTTTCCCTCTTCCAACACACCTGATTCAAATGATCAGCTTATCATCAAGCTCAGCAGAAGCCTGATAACGAGCCTGATCATTTGAATCATGTGTGTTGGAAGAGGGAAACATCTAAAACATGCAGGATAGTGGCCCTCCAGGAACTGAGTTCAACACCTCTGCACTAGACAGAAGGGGCAGGAAAGAAGAAATCCGGGGGCTGGTGGAACAGAAGACAAAGTACCGCAAGGCTGAGATAGAACAAGGCAGGTCAAAATCCAAAGAAGGGGGAAAGTGAGTCCAGACGGGGAGACAAACAGGAACTGGCAGGAGTACGGGGCATAATTAAGTCCATGAACTGTGGTGGTTGAGAGATGCTGCAGGATCCAGAAGTCTATGGTCCAACAAGGAGTAAGTGACTGAGCTGGGTTTATATAGTGGTGGTGTAATTGAAGACAGGTGAGGTAAATGGCAGATGTCCTGAGTGAGCTGATTACTGCAGCTGACACTCATTGCAGTAATCAGCTGGGAGCAAAGGGCAGGCAGGTGACGCAGGGAGAGCGAGACAGGCAGAAAGACAGACCAACAGATGCAGACAGAGGGAGAAAGAGGTACAAGACAAAGAGAGAGAGGGACACAGGGGCAAGAGAGACAGAGAGAGATGAAGGAAGATGGACAGACAGATACAGAGACCAGCAGGTGCAAACAGAGGGAGTCAGAGAGAGACAGGTCAAAACAAACAGACGAGGAACAGTGGGCGAAAGAAGGGAAGGAAGAAGGACATTGACTGGAGCAGGGATCATAAAACAAAGATAACTTAACATCTACATCCTCATGTTTGGGATTCCTGGAGATGATACCAGGTGAGCAGCCGGGTGTGGCCACGCTATCTGCTCTCCCCCTCCAAATTACATAGTCTGGGTGATTACTACTCTTCAAATATGAAAGCATAGTACCAGTTAGGAATCGTTATGAGTGATTTGAGTATTATCTAATGTTTGATTATTTGTCTGGTAATTTCTTGGCTATTGCTTCTGCCCTGCTGAGATATATTTTAATAAAGCTTTATTCTGCAATTAAAGACAACAGATCAGAAGAGCTATTTATCCCTAATTCTACACACATACATCTAGTTCTGAATGTAAAAAGTCAGGTTATTGTGTGCATTACAACAGTAGAGGTTCTGAAAGGTTACCTAGTCATAGGGGCCAGGGTTGGCCAGGTATAAACATATCCTGGGGGTTGTCTAATTGTCCATAACCTCTGAATTTAACCTAGCAACTTACCAAGTGCACGATCCGATAAGAGGAAAAGCTGCTGTTAACAGACATGACTGATGGTTAATTTAACCATTCCAAATTGGCTACTCAGTTAAATTAATTATCAGAGGAGGCGGGATAGGCGGCTGGATGGAGGAAGTGAGAAGCTAGGCAAGTTTTCCTCAAATAACAGCTTAGACGTTCTTCAGCACCCCTCTGAGTTAGATCTCTCTGGGCTGTGGAACTGGACCCACAGGATGGAGAAGCTGGTCCAGTGATTCGCTGATAACTGATTACCGGTAAGTTAATTTAGGAGGTCACTGGCTCTGAGGATCAATAGTGTGTATGTGCGTTATTTAAATATAGCAAGAATAAAATACTGAAGAGTCCAATCCAATTTGATATCCTAAACCAAAGCACAGCTGTAAAGCTGTCTAGTACATGCAGTGGGTATAATAAAAAGACTTTTTTGTTCAGATGTTTAAAGAATAAAACCTTGGCAAATGTTATAGATTTACAAGTGCACAAGACATTCTAAAAAGAAAGACTGACTGGCTGTTTTAAATTACATAATTACAAGAATTTTCTTTGGGATTTTTGAAGTTGTAACTTAACCTAACTTCATTGTAAATGAACAGCAAACAATAGATAGAAAATTCACCACGGCTTAGCATTATTTGTTTTCAAAAATGTGCAATCCATGTAAAATGATGTGAAATTCTACTGTACACTGTATGTAAATTTACAGATGCTCTTACAGTAAAGATGTAAGTTTCTAACATTTGTCTGTGGTGCATACAACTGAATGTAGCTTAACCTCTCAGGAATTCCCTCAACAGTCACATGTTTTTCAAAATCTGTCAGAAGATTTCACAGATTTAAGAGACAGGACCCGAGCAGAGAACCTCACTACCAAGGCAGGAATGGGTATAAAAAGATTTCATTGCCAGGAAAAGGGGAGGTGGAGAGGGTGAGGGGAGCCAGGGAGCGTGTGGGAGAATGCAGGTGGAGTGAGTTCGAGTTGAGGGCTTCAGGGCTGGGGATCGGTGGTCGCGGTTGGTTCTGGGGGGAACCAGAATGCGGCGGCTGGTGATGGACTGATCCCTGGTGGCCGGAGGCAGGTGGAGGACGAGGAGCCGGTGGGGAAACGGACGTCAGAGGTGTGGAGACGTCAGACGCTGACGATCCGGCAGGGCCGAGGTGGTAGGCGGCCCGAGAGACGGCTGACGGTTCCGAAGCCTCGGGGGAGACGTTTAGGAGGGAAGCCGCAGGAGGGACAGGAGCCGGTGGGGGCCAGGAAACGAAGCGGAGCCGGGGTTGACAGATGAGTCTGGGGACGCAGGTGGGGGAGTTGACCAGGGGATCCAGGAGAGGAGGCTTGGTGCCAGGAGGGGTCCAGGAGGGAATCTGGGGGGAACACGGCAGGAGGGGATCCAGGAGTTCAGGAGGGGAAGCCGAGTTGGGGGTCCGGAGGGGGGAGACTTGGTGCCGGAGGGTTCCAGGAGGGGAGTCGGGGAGAACACGCCGGGAGGGAGTCCGGACAGCTGGATCTAGGTGAGGCAGTAGGGATAAGTACGTTAGTTAGACCCTCCAGAAAAACGCAGGCAAAAATCCTTGATTATGCGGGCTAAAATCCTTGATTATGCGGGCTAAAATCCTTGATTATGCCAATAAACATGCAGGTTTTTTATGACATTTTATGCGGGGAAATTGCGGAAAGTTGCAAAGTATGCGAATTGTTGTGAAATATGCAAAAATATGCGCGATTCACCTGCCGTCTGGCCACGGAGTGATGTGGGTCTCCTCTAATCAGACACTGGGACTGCTGCAGGGTTACTGGACTGACAGCCTGTGCTTTGGGAGGGGGAGAAGCTCACAGCAGCACCTGCTGCTTGTTGAGGACAGTAACTGCAGAATGATCCGAGTTTTCCTGTCAGTCTCCAAAACGGCCGAAAAAGTCGCTGGATTTGTGGCTAGTCGCTTTTGACAAAAAAAGTCGCTAGGACGCTTTGAAACGTCGCTAGATTTAGCGAGAAAGTCGCTAAGTTGGCAACACTGGTGCCAGCGCTCCGCATCAGCTGGTGCTTCTAGTGTGTGTGTGAATGCGTGAACTGATGACGTCAGGCCGGGCGTCATAAAAACTCACTCACAGCTCCACTTATATCGGTTATAGTTTTCTCATTTTATGCGGAAATTGTGAAATCAAGCGGGACCCGCATATTTCTCTTTTTTTCGTGGAAATGTGAAATTCTTGCGGGAATTATGCACTGTTTTGTGGGAATTATGCGGCCTTTTGGGAAATAATTGACCCCCGCATAATCAGCGGCATTTTGGTGATTAATGCGGGAATTCATGCGATCGCATAATCTCATTTTTCTGGAGGGTCTAGTTAGTACACAGTTTACAAGTAGAGAGCATGAGAGGTTACAGAGCGACTGACTGGTAAGTCGAGTTCAACAATCTGGCAGGGTGTGGAAGGTTCAGCCGGTCTTTATTGTGGTTGTTGTCATCAGTGGAATGAGATGCAGCTGTCCAGACTCCGGGGAGGCGGCTAATCTGAATGGAGGCAGCCGAGTGGCTGCACTCCACTCGGTGTAGCGCTGAGGAGAGAAGGGAGCAGGAGAAAGGGAGAGAGGAGCAGAGAGAGGGAGAAAAAGGGGGAGATAGGTGGGAAAAGGGGTTTTGGGATGCCAGGTAGGATGGGGGGAGGAGGAGGCCCTGACAGAAGAGCTATGTGTTGTTTAACTTCAGGAAACAAAAAAACACAAGTCATTTTCCTATTCATCATTTTTGAACAACTGTGGGTAACTTCAATATGACGCTTATGAGGATTTTGATGCAAAACTACTAAATTAAAAGTAATTTTAACAGGACACTGTGTTTGACAGAATGATGCATATTGTATAAAATGTTAACTGACTTACGTTTTTGGTTGTGAGTTAGTAAGTGGAGAAAAGAGCTTCTAGTTGTACTTTTCTGCTTTTGTTTTTGTACATGCTCAAAATCTATATTAAAAAGCAAAGTACAACAACTGTATGAAGTGGGGACGGTTTTCATAAAGGTTCTTAATACACATGAACTCTGAACAGGAACTAAAAATCTGAAAACATTACACTTTACACTAATAACTGCATATTATCTCTCTATATCTCTCTCTCTCGCTCTCTCTCTGTGTGTGTGTGCCTGCCCATGTTTTTGCTATATTGTGGGGACCAAATGTCCCCACAACGGTAGAAAAACCGAAAACCATGTCACTTGTGGGGACCTCATTTCGGTCCCCACAAGTTCAAACAGTGTTTTCTTGGCCATGTTGTTGTTACTGAAAAAAGTGAAAGTGCAAAAACGTTTCTTTAGGGTTAGCGATTGTTTTGGTGTTGGTTAAGGTTAGGGTTAGGGTTAGGGGTTAGATATGAATGGGAGTCAATGGTAGGTCCCCACAATGATAGCAAGACACACACATGTGTCTGTGTGAGTGAGTGTGTGTGTGTGTGTGTGTGTGTGTGTGTGTGTGTGTGTGTGTGTGTGAGAGAGAGAGTATGTGTTTATCTATACCGGTGGGGACTTCAACCTGACTATTGTTATATAGGTGGGGACTTGTCTAACGGTGGGGACCTAAAATGAGGTCCCCACGGGGGGAAACAGTAAACAGAAAAAGTAAAGTGCAAAAACGTTTCTTTAGGGTTACGCATTGTTTTGGTCTGGGTTAAGGTTAAGGTTAGGGTTAGGGGTTAGATATGAATGGGAGTCAATGGTAAGTCCCCACAAGGATAGGAAAACACAGTGTGTGTGTGTGTGTGTGTGTGTACTTGTTTCTGCTATACCGGTGGGGACTTTGACCTGACTATTTGCTATAAAGGTGGGGACTTAAAATGAGGTCCCCACGGGTGGCAACACCGTTTTCTTGGCCATATTGTTGTTAATAAAAAATGTAAAAGTGCAAAAACGTTTGTTTAGGGTTAGGCATTGATTTGGTGATGGTTAAGGTTAGGGTTAGGGTAAGGGTTAGGAGTTAGATATGAATGGGAGTCAATGGTAAGTCCCCACCGGTATAGAAAAACAAACATGTGTGTGTGTGTGTGTGTGCATGTGTGTGTGTGTGTGTGTGTGTGCGTGTGTGTGTGTGTGTGAGTGTGTGTGTATTGTAAGCTGTTATACTTATCATCTGATATACACTACTTGTCAAAAGTACGCCTTCTGATTTAATGGTTCTTCAAAGTAGCCCTTTGCTTTGACTCCTTTGATATATATATATATATATATATATATACAGTGTTTCCCCTAGGTTGAGAATTTACTTGTGGTGGTGGGCCGGGCGGTGGAGGGGGACTTCGCAGTGTTTGATAAGTGCATTCAAAATAATCTAGTCAATATATATATATATATATATATATATATATATATATATATAGATATATAGATATGTATGTATGTATGTATAATACTTTTCATTGCAGGAAAGCATTGACAATAAATAATCCTTGAGAGACGGCCAAGAGTGTACAAAGCGGGAATGTAAAACAGAAAATTTTACGGTAGCAGCTCTGGGGAAGAAGCTGTTCCTCAGCCTGGTAGTCTGTGTTCTGATGCCCCGGTGCCTCCTCCCTGATGGCAGGGAGACAAACAGGGAGTGTCCTGGGTGGCTGACATCCATACAGATGGTCTGTGCTCTTCTCTGCATGCGCTTAGTGTGCACAGAGTCCAGGTGCAGGAGCTCAGCTCCCACGATCCCCTGTGCCATCTTTACCACCCGGGACAGATCCTGTCTGTCTTTTGCTTTGCAGGAACTGTACCATACTGTGCAGCCCTGGCAGAGGATGCTCTCCATGGTGCTTCTGTAGAAGTTCTGAGCAATTGTGGGGCCAGACCAGCCTGCTTCAGCTTCTTCAGGAAGAACATCCTCTGCTGGGCTTTTTTCACCATTGTGGAGGTGTGAGCTTCATGAGGTAGAACCTGAAACGGTTTTTGCTTCACAGGTGTTCCTTATCCTGGAGCATACATCCATCCATACATCCATCTATCCATCCATCTATCCATCCATCCATACATCCATCCATCCATCATCTATACACCACTTAACCCTCAGAGTCATGGGGGGCTGCAATCTATTCCAGCTGACTGAGGATGAAGGCAGGGGATACCTGGACAGGTAACAGTCTGTCACAGGGCTACACATAAAGATAAACAATCACACTTACATTTACACCTACAGACAATTTAGAATAATCAGTTAACCTCAGCATGTTTTTTATGGCGTCAAATTTGGGTCAAAAGTCGCGCGTACGCAACACTCTCTCTCGTACCCTGCGCGAGCGGAAAAAGTCTCCACGGGCGCAAAAAACATTCTGCGCGCGCGTGGCAATGTCTCTGTGCACGAGGAGCCTCTTACGCGTGTGGAGACATTGCTACTCGTCCGTGTATGGTGCCGTAATTATCCGTGGAGCTCTGATTTACGCGTGCGGGGAGAAGACTTTTGACCCTTTGTGGGCGGATACCAGTGCTCGCCACAACCTCCCTATGATTAGCTGTCTGCAACAGCAAGAACTCACCCCCCCGCGCGCGACACTATCTGGCGCGCGCACGACTTTTGACCCAAATTTGACGCCATAGTTTTTGGACTGTGTGAGGAAGCTGGAGAACCTGGAGAAAAGCCACACATGTACAGGAGAACATGGAGACTCCATGTAGGAAGATCCCAGGAATGCCAGGACATAAGCAGGGATCTTCTAGCTGTGAGGTGACTGTGCTGAGCACCACTGCCAGGACATGAATGTGTGAAATGTTGTCAGCATGAGTATGAGGAGAGTATGTTTTAAGAGCTATGGGGTAAGCGATCACAGAATGTTTCGTACGTGTTTTGGAGTAAATGTGAATATTGTAGCACCGTTTTTTTTGTTTTAACTCTCTGATCCCCTGCATTATGGCCTTGTGTGCTGGTGCATTTTCAGAGCAAAAGAAAAGCAAAGTGAAGAGAGTGTTTGCATTAATGCATTCCTGGACGTCTCTTTGTTGGACCTAAAAGGATCCAGATATACATATGCAAGTTAAACACCACTTCCAAATGTGCAATTGTTGCAGCTGATAACAGAAGAATTTATGTGCTTTGTTCAGACCTGAAACATTATGGAGTTAGCAGAAGTATTTCTAGCAAGTAAATAAACCTGGTGGACTGAGAAAGCTGCTCATTCTGAAAGGCTCCACCTACAAACTAGATAAAACTCAGACTGGCAAAGCTTGGGGAGACTTAGTTGCAGGAGAGTACAGGAAAAGCAGCAAAGAACTTCTTCATACTTTATCATTTTATATTAAACATATTTTTTAATGAATGTTTACCGAATGAAACCTTTAATAATTGCTTCTTATGCACTGAAAAGTGCCACGAACACATTATTGTAAGTGTTGGAATCTAAACCCAGCCCTGACCTTCACGGATTATTAGTTAAACTTGATATTTGCCAGAATTTCTGTCCAATGTAAAAGGAGAGAAATGTTTTTAGATGTGAGGCAAAAAAAGATACCTAGCTTAAAATGTCAAAAGCGATGTGACCTTACTCTGCAGAACATGTGCCTTTTCAGGTACTTCCTATAAGTTTTGTCTCTTATGCCGTAGATGATCGGACTGATTGATCGTGGCAGTACCTGGACAGTGATATAAAAAGCAAATAAGACATCTGAAAAATTCTTTGGGAACCATTGCTGCACGGCTGTTAACACAAAGGGTATTGTATAAGCTGTCATACACAATAACACCTGAAAGCCATGGAGGAGGATTGTGTTTCGGGCTTTCTTAGCATCCCCGCTTGCTGATTTTGCGGTGAACACAATTTTGAAGTATGTGTAAAATATAACAAACCAAACCATGACCAGATACACAATATATGTAATGTCCCTCTTCTTGGTGAGGTGGGGATTTGGAAAGGCAGTTTCCCTGAGGCAGAACACGTAGGAACTGAAGTACTCCAGGGGCTCTGTGGCCACAGTGACGAAAAGATCAGGAAGGACGGACAAGACGGTGGTCGCCCAAATTAAACCAATCAACATTAGCACTCTTTTGACGGTGCAGATCTGACTGTGGCGAAGGGGGATGCAGATGGCGACGTAGCACTCCACGGCCATGCAGGCCAGATTCAGAGGGGTGTTCTCAGTGGTGAAGAGCGCTATCAGGATGATGGAGCAGCAGACAGAGATGTGTATTTTGTAGAGGGTGTAGCTGATGAGGAACAGTAGGACGGTCAGCGTCACCTGGATCATATCGTTGATCACCAGGTGGATGAAAAGGATGTACCGTGGATTCATGTAGAAGATCTAGAGGGTGGAAAGAAAGACAAGGGAGGGAAGTGCATTCACTGGTTTGTTACAAATGATTATGTTGAATAATAACCCAAACATGTGTTGTAAGTTAGGAACTCTGTAACACCTTTGTGAAATGAAATGAGCTATTTCTAAGTTTCTAAAGGTAAAAGCCACGTTAATCTTTCAAAGAAAGTTCTGCAGACAGTTGAAGAACTTCAGTAGTTTGGATCAACATGAAACTCTTTTCTTCAAGCTTTATTACCAATGATTAAGAATTAAGAAAAGCCTCTTTACATTGTTAAAAGCAATTCTTGAAAAAGTCTGACAGAAAAAAAATTCAGAAATTGTGGAAAGAGATGTTATCCATAATTTAACAAAACAAGAAAATTTCATAAAATAACCCTTTTAGAAGTAAATTCTTCTCAGTCCTCAATATGCAAAATGTTTCTTTAAATAAATGGAAAATATCTGTAGAATGAAGATTTTTCTTTGTCGATTTAAATACTGTATGCGTTGTATGTAAGCTATAGATGAAGGAGATGATAGTGGACATGAGGAAGGAGAGGAGACCTCAGCAGCCACTGTACATCCAGGAGCTTGAATTGGAGAGGGTGAGCAGCTTTAAATACCTGGGCGTTCACATCAGTGAGGACCTAACCTGGACACTCAACTCCACACAGCTGGTTAAGAAGGCGCAACAGTGGCTGTACTTCCTGAGGAGGCTGAGGAAATTTGGCATGTCACCTAAGATCCTCAGCAACTTCTACAGCTGCATCGTTGAGAGCATCTTGACCAGCTGCATCACCGTGTGGTATGGCAGCACTACTCCTATGGGCTGCAAACGTATGCAGAGAGTGGTGAAGACTGCTGAGAAGATCACCAGAACTCCACTGCCCTCTCTGCAGAGCATTTACCACCAGAGTCAACAGTAGAGCTGCCTCCATCCAAAGGGATCCCACCCACCCCTAGCACGGTCTGTTCACACTTCTACCCTCAGGCCGGAGGTACAGGAGTATCAAATGCAGGACCACTAGATTAAAGAACTCTTTCTTTCCCACTGCCATCAGACTCCTAAACTGCTGACCGGAGTTTACACCAGCAGCACAATACTGTACTGCCATATTTGCATTTGTATTGTATTGTATTTTTATATTTTAAATTTTACACTTGTGTTATTTGTTCTATTTTAAATTTAAATTTCTATTTATATTCTTTTAAATTTATTCTTACACATTAGGCATTAGGTGGACAGCAGAGTAAGAATTTCATTGTACAGGGAAACATGTTTCCATACTGTGTACATGACAATAAACACTTTGATTCTTGATTCTTGAGTCTATGACCACACATACTAAAAGCACATAACAGATTTTTGGTTTGGACATTATTTACAGTTTTAGCCTGTTTCTCTTTTCAGTGTGATCAGTGTGTAAATTCATATTTTTTGTGTGATTTTACTAGATAATATCTGGAATCTAACAAAACAGGAAATTATGCACAACAGTCTGAGAATTATTGATAATTTTTCAGTCCACCGGCCTCCTTTCCATGACAATGATGACACGGCTGGTGGATAGATTATGGAGCGTACTGAGGAGCAGAACATTCCAGAGCAACACACAAATATCCAAAGACCCTCTCCCAAAGCTGTAAACTTGGTAAGACACCATTTCAGGAGACAGCTAACCTAAAATTCACCTCCAAATAGAATATCTGCTGATCGGATGTTTACTACTAAAGGACCACTCATGATACCTTTGGAGACAACAGGATGTCTCCTACCTCCACCAGAATCTGATAAGAGTCATAAAGTGTCAACTGTGAGGAAAACCTCTGCAGGACTGGCATTCTGATCTTCTGATCTCCTAACCTAACACACAGAACTTTATACACAGGAGTGAATAGAACAGTTTAAATCAGAACATTAAAGAAATGCACCATCATCTGAATGACGATCTGGACTAAGTCTCTGATACCAGGCTGATAAGGACCAGCATGGAAGAAGAACACATCCAATCTGAGGTGTTTGTGAAAGATGCACACACATGATACACAAGCACAACACCCTCTCCTCTCTCTGTCACAGACCACAGCCAGAAAAGACACAGAGAGACTTTTTACTCTGAGAATGATAACAGGTCGGAGCTCGAGGTACAAGCTGTACTGGATGGGAAACCAGGATGGGATTGGTGGAGTTGTGATCTTCCTCGCAGTAAAGTGGATAGACAAGGTGTTTGACATCTCTCGAGTATCAGACAGGATCCTTGTGATGAAGATCTGTATCGACAGACTTGTTCTTAACATCATATCAGTATATGCCCCACAGGTGTGATTTTTTTTTTTTTTTGTCTGCAAGTCCGATCAAAAATGACACCAACCACTCATGGTGCCATTGCTTAAGCTTCATATGCAATTTTTTTTCTTCTTCTTTTTTTCTTCACCCACAGGTGAGACTTGATAGCAGTGTAAAAGATGACTTTTACAACAAGCTGCTCAGTGTGGTGTCCAGAATTAATGCACAAGAAAATCTATACATCTGTGGAGACTTCAATGGTCACATTTGCTGCAACCCTGACGGCTTTGAGGGAGTACATGGAGGAAATGGCCATGGGCAACGTAATCAGGAGGGAGAGCGTATGTTGGAGTTTGCGATTGCCCATGTCCTGGTTGTTGGCAACTCATTCTTCAGGAAACCAGAGCAGCAGCTCATCACATATCAGTCAGGTGGATACAGCAGCCAGATTGATTACATCTTTTGAGAAGGGGGGACCTGAAGCTAACCAAGAATGTCAAGGTCATTAACGAGGAGGAATGTGTATTGCAACACAGACTCCTTGTCTGTGACACCTCACTGAAGTTTTCCCCACCACAGCGCAGGCAGTACATTCCCAAGCTACGCACATGGAAGCTTAGAGACCAGGAGCATAGGTCTAAGTTTACCTGCGAGATAGAGACAGCCTTACAAGCTGCTAGCCCCCAAGGAACAGTTGAAGAAATCTGGCTGAAGCTAAAGTCAAGCCTCCTTAGCACCACAGAGAAGGTATGTGGCTGGACAAAGAAGGGACCACCAAGGAAACAGACCTGGTGGTGGAATGATGAGGTTAGCGCAGCTGTGAAGGAAAACAGAAGGTGCTGGAAAGCTTGAAAGCAGAATGGATATGGGAAAGAGACCTACGTTGTGGCTAAGAGACAAGCTAAGCTAAGCAGAGGAGCTGGAACTACAAAAACGTGCTTGATGGAAAGGACAACATCTTCTGCATTGATAAGCAAATGAGGCATCAAAACCAAGTTGTCATCGGGGACAAGTGTGTGAGGAATGACTGCGGTGAAATGGCTCTAGACGATGAAGTCAAGAAAGTAGCATGGCAAGAAAATTATCAGAGATTGTTGAACATAGAGTTCCCCTGGGACTCAGAGCAGTTGTCGGTGGCTGACCCTCTCGCCGGACCTGCAATACAGATCACCAAGAAGATGGTTAAGGAGGCTGTGAAGAGTTCAAAGAGTGGTAAAGCAGCTGGACCATCGAGCATCACAGCCGAGATGCTGAAGGCCTCAGGTGACAACTGCATTTCCTACCTCACCAAGCTACTCAACAGAGTCATCAGTGAAGGTTGTATTCCAACGGACTGGGACACGAGCTATGTGGTGAATTGCTACAAAGGCAAAGGTGATGCACTTGAGAGGGGCAACTACTGGGGCTTGAAGTTGCTGGACCAAGTGATGAAGATTCTGGAGAGAGTCTTAGAGAAGCTGATTAGAGGGATGGTCAACATTAGTGAAATGCAGTTTGGGTTTATGCCAGGCAGAGGAACAACTGATGCAATATTCATCCTCCACCAACTGCAAGAGAGGTACATGGAAAAGAACAAGGCTGTCTACTTCTGCTTCATTGACCTGGAAAAAGCATTTGACCATGTCCCTAGAGGGGTCCTGTGGTGGGCAATGAGGAAGGTTGGTGTTGAGGAGGGGCTGCTTAAGGTAGTTCAGGCTATGTACAGACATGCCAAGAGCAAGGTCAGAGTGGGTGACACTTACAGTGAGGCGTTTGACATCAGGGTTGGAGTGCACCAAGGATCCATTCTCAGCCCCCTCTTGTTTATCATTGTGCTTGAGGCCATCTCCAGAGAGTTCTGTATTGGTCTTCCATGGTAGATGCTGTATGCCGACAACTTGGTTATCATCGCAGACACCATGGAGGAATTAACCAACAGAACAAAGCAGTAGAAAACAAACCTTGAGTGCAAAGGACTGAGAGTGAATATGGGCAAGACCAAGGTTTTGTGTAGCGGCAAAGATATGAACGTCCTGGTAGACACAGGTAATTGGCCATGTGGGGTGTGCAGGAAAGGCGTTGGGAGAAGCGCCATCCACTGCCAGGGATGCATGCACTGGATCCACAACTCCTGCAGTGGCATCAGAGGAAGACTCCAGGGTGATCCAACTTATAGATGCTCTCGCTGCCTTGGAATAGCTAGGCCTATAGATGGACGACCTCTTCAACATGTGTCTGTGGATGACCAACAGCTTGACACGGTCGGCAGCTTCTGCTACTTAGGAGACACAGTCTGTGCCGCTGGAGGATGCGCAATCAGCATTACCTCCAGATGCAGAACTGCATGGGGTAAGTTTAGAGAACTCCTCCCCATCCTCACCAACAGAACTGTCTCACTTCAGACACGAGAAAGTATCTATTCTGCCTGCGTAAGGAGTGTACTACTGTACTCAAGCGAATGCTGGCCATCAAGAAAAGAGGACAGTGTACGGCTGGACCGCAATGACAGAACAATGGTGAGGTGGATTTGCGGAGTGAAAGTGGAAGATCAGATTAGCATGGATACATTGTATGAAAGGCTTGGCATCCCATGCATTGAACAGGGCATGTTCATAGAAGTACATCCTGGATAAATAAATGTCAGCTGCTTCAAGTAGAGGGGAGCAAACCTAGAGGAAGGCCTACAAAGTCATGGAAAGGGACCATCAAGGAGGATCTGCGTGCCTGGAATCTCTCTATGGACATGGCAGATAACAGGGATGATTGGAGAAAGAGACTGCGAGATGCCAGAAGACCGTCCAACACCCTGGAAGGGGTCCAACGGACGTAAAATGCATGATGATGATGATGATGATGATGATGAATATTTGCTGCCTATGTCCTCTTTTTCTTATTATTACTGAATGCATATGCTTGTATGATTAAACATGTTATAAGTTCACTTCAATGTAGCCTAAACTCTACAATTTGTAAGTTTATTCTTATGTTTACACATTTTATTATTATCTCAGGAGCCATATGAGATACATGTGTTGTGTTTGGTGTCATTTTAATCATTTATTTGGTGTTATTTCAGATCTGTGATCATCATAAATATTGAACAACTGGAATTCTACATTTAAGAAATGAACTAAGAGTACATTTTTATTTGGCCTCTGACCTCTCCTGGACAGTAAAGCCCAACACCGTCCCATGAGAGGAACACATCCATGATCGGTTAGATGCTGATTTGAATTTGGCTCCATAAACTTTGTATATAGAGGAAATTCATTTGAATGCAACTCAGTCTCAGTTTGAGTTTGTTTGTTTTTTGTTTGTTTTTTTAGTTTCGTTTAGTTTTCCTTTATGAAGAATGTAACTTGGACTTTCAGAAAAATTCAACTTGGGTTTGTAACTGGGCTTGAAACAAAGGACCATAGGAAAATTGACTCTTAGAAGAATGCAACTGGACTTACAAATTATTTAAGAATTACAACAGCACGAATATTTCCTTGATAACTCTGAGCTTTGACTCTTAGTGTTTTTACTTTAGCATACTTTTGCAAAGCAAACCTGCCAATGTTCCTCCTTGTCTCTGCGTTCCTGAAACAACGCATCCATCAGATCATCACAGCAGCCTCTCTCTCACTACTACAAAGGCTACGCTAGTATCACATTCCATCTGCTAAATGAGTGAATTTACAAATTACAATTTCTTTTCCAATTACAAAGTATTTCTGAATTCATCACTTTTTCTACCAACTGCTTCCAGTGATGATCACAGTTCATTACTTTATCTGCATTTATTCACTGTCTGTTGTTGTCATGTCGTTGTAGTTTATTGTTTGTTCGCAGAATTAGTTATGTTTTTATATAATTATCATCAGTTCTACTGTGTATTTCTTTGTTTTGGGAAATGGAGGTCAGTGAAATCAGAGTTTATGACTTTCATAATGAGAGTGATCAACTTCATCTTAATCAAAGTCTCTTTGGAGAACCTGGAGAAAACCTGGCAGGGAGAACATTTAACCTCCATACAGAAATATCCCAGGGAGGCTGGGACATGAACTGGGGATCTTCTAGCTGCAAGGTGACGGTGCTAACCACCAAGTCACTGTGAAGGCCCTTAGAGGCAGTATGAAGAATCTAAAAAAACCCACTATATTTTATTTGAAAAAAAAACCTGTTATATCATCCAGGAGAATCCCATATTTTCTCATTTCAGTGCTCAAATGGAAACTTTCAAATGGGTAAAACATAAACTAAATGTATTCATATTTAAACAAATTGGAATTAATAGTTTTCACATTTGTTTCCAGCAACTTTAGGAGTGACTGTAGGTAGAGTCATCTCATGCAAATAAAGGAGTGTCAGACCTGGTGCTTGCGAAAGGTTTGAATGAGCGCAGCATTGATGTAGTTGATGGAGATGCCGAGGACCACAACGATCATATTCTTGACTACAGCTTTGGAGAAGGAATCCCGGTACTCTATAACCACGGTCACATTGGCAGATGACACGTTCATGTCTTACAGGCTGAAAAACTACCACAGAAAAAAACATGTTAAAAACTGTATGTTGTAATGTGCAGAAACATTAAAAAAAAAAAAAAAAACTTAAAATCTGTTTCACACTGCAGTCTGACACCACACACTATTAGACTCCATGAGAGCATGACTACACAGTTTAAAGTGTTAAATGTGGTTAGCTATACACTTGAAACTGCACTATGATAGTTTTTCACGATAAATTATCCATATTTACACTATCGTTCAAAGGTTGGGGTCACCCGGAGAATGTCATGTTCTCCATGTAAACTCCCACTTTTATCCATGTGCTAACATAACTGCACAAGGGTTTTCTAATCACCAATGAGCCTTTCAGCACCATTAGCTAACACAATGTAGCATTAGAACACAGGAGTGATGGTTGCTGGAAATGTTCCTCTGTACCCCTATGGAGATATTCCATTAGAAATCAGCTGTTTACAGATAGAATAGTCATTTACCACATTAACAATGTCTACACTGGATTTATCATTCATTTAATGGTGTCATCATTGAAAAATAACTGCTTTTATTTCAATAATAAGGACAGACTTTGAACGGTTGTGTTTGAGATATTTAATCCTACCATTGTTGTGCTAAAAAGTGTGCACATTTACATCTTTCTGAGAATAAGACAAAGGAGTTCTCACCTCAGGACCAGGATCACGGCATCAGCCTGAAAGATAAAAATCAATGTCTTGTTATTTCAAATTTATTTAAAAGTTAGCAGCTAATATGTAAGAACAACAGAACAGATAAGCTCAGTCACTTCTGTTGCTACTGATTTAAAATGACAGCATGTATAACTGCATTTGTTAAGACAATATTCATAAAATGAGATGATAGGTGTTTTAAATATCGTCATAATTCAGACTGTTGAATCAGTCTTGCTGTTTCTGCTATCTATCACATAACGCTTCATTCAGACTCCACATTGTGGTGCGGAAATCTGAATGAAAGAATTAGAAGTCTGGTAACAGAAAAAAAGAATCACGTTTAGCTTAGAGCAAGAAAATACCCCCATAAAACACAACCTGAAACACCACAGAACACCTTAAAGCCATTAAAACAACAAGAATGATCTCATAAAACAGTTTGTTTTAAAACTTCACAAACAATTTCTGCTTTTACATATCTCAGGTCACATGACTGTACAGTGCTCACCTTAGCTGATGCATCCAGACTACGACACGAATATTACATCAGGCTTTATATGGCTCACCGTCCAAAGATTCTCCAAGGAATTAGGAGTGTGTGTGTGTGTGTGTGTGTGTGTGTGTGTGTGTGTGTGTGTGTGTGTGTGTGTGTGTGTGTGTGTGTGTGTGTGCGCGCGTGTGTGTGTGTACTTGTTTCTGCTATACCGGTGGGGACTTTGACCTGACTATTTGCTATAAAGGTGGGGACTTGTCTTACGGTGGGGACCTAAAATGAGGTCTCCACGGGTGGCAACACCGTTTTCTTGGCCATATTGTTGTTAATAAAAAATGTATAAGTGCAAAAACATTTGTTTAGGGTTAGGCATTGATTTGGTGATGGTTAAGGTTAGGGTTAGGGTAAGGGTTAGGAGTTAGATATGAATGGGAGTCATGGTAAGTCCCCCACCGGTATAGAAAACAAACATGTATGTGTGGTGTGTGTGTGTGCTGTGTGGGTGTGTGTGTGTGTGTGTGTGGTCTGTGTGTGTGTGTGTGTGTGTGTACTGTATGTCTGCACATGTATGGACACTATTGGTTCTAAAGTTTTTAAACTTTAAAACGGTGATCACCTACATGTGTTCATGTTTTTATCAGTACACTGTAACAGATTTATTTGTAAAACGATAGCAAAATGCCTGGCAGATGCGGTTGCCAGTATTTTTACAGTGATTCTACTGTAATTGACTTAAAACAGTTACTTAATGTAGAACTGAGTCCTCTACAACAGTTTGGGATTACATTGTCACTGACTCACTCTCCACGCATTTTCTTTGTGTTTTTACTTGCAGCACATGCTGTAGTTGTCTTTAGTAAGTACTGATGAATGCAGCATGAGTACAACTGGAAAGGTTTTGTAGCGTCACCACTCAGCAGCCATCCTGACTGTTACTTCAGGGCCCGTCCTAAATGAATGAAGAGGCAGTCAGAACTGCATTTGAAAGGTCAAAGGGACATAAAACTTGCATGTCTAGAATCACCAGTCAAATCTGGTAAAAAAAAAAATAAAAAAATTTGAAAGTTTGACAACTTTGCCTCAAAATAAGATGTAAAACCAGTTTTCCCCCACAAATTATGATTCTGCTGCACATTCACACAGTTCCATGACACTGGGCTTCACTGGATGTTTCCTGTTTCACCATCTTAAAAACCCCTGATGGTCAGAACAGCCTTAGAAACATGCTGACCACAAAATCCATCTGCATGTGCTTGGACATTCTGCCCAGCAAGCAGAAAATGTTCCCACAACGTTGACTAAAATGACCAACAAGTTCTAATCGTGTTTTAGAGAAAACATATAATTCTAATGTTCAGAGAATGTTCTATGGCATGTTTTTATTGCAAATAATGTTCCTATGAAGTTAAAGTCAACTGAGACAGACAGTTTTAACATCCAGAGAATGTTTGAAGGATGTTGTC